>NC_056745.1:553416417-553456999 GCF_019279795.1 Protopterus annectens | reverse complement strand
ACTACAGTGTCGAAAATGGTAACGAAAGGCTTGGTAAGCAAATTCTTTCCCGGGGAAAGAATTTGCTTAAAAGCCGCTTCGATATTTTGCTGTTTCAGGCTTTTTGAGTTCGACCAAGACTGGTTCGAAACAATGCGTCCTCGGCCTTCTAACAGGGAACCGTTAAGTTTGCCCAGACTACAATATACTTTGCTCAAAGTAACAACCCCACTACAGATTTTTCTAGATTATATAATTCTAAAAAAACCCTTCTTAAAATGTAATGAAACTAAAAACACAGGATTTATCAAACCTAAGCTTCCGCCTTTAATTTTACAATAACATTACATCTAGCAAGACTCAGATCCCGAGCAAAAGAAACAGCCAGTATAACATTTTCATTTTTCATAGGAAAGGGAAAAACTTAAATAAACCAACTTTCCTAATACCATGGAATGCAAGATAAACCTTCTTATAAAAAAAGTCATACCTTCAACTGCTTTTGAAATCTAAAATGTGCAATAAAAAGTTTCATCACCAAAAACAATTCCTAATATTTTTATAGAAGATGCATTAAACTTGACAAAGCTCACCACCCTAGCAAACTCTACATATCTGTAAATTTAAATGTCAAACCTAGACACAGATAATTGAATGGTAGTGGTTCTGCAGTAGAGTTGTCACCTCACAGTAAGACGCTGACCGGTTCGACTCTCAGCTAGAGTGTCTTCTACGTGGAGACATGCGTGAATGGGCGTAACTTCGTTGAAGGTTGTGCGTTAGGGCTGGCAACTCAGCACGCAAAAATCAACTGCCAATCGTTAGTGGACCGGAGTTCCGCTGTGGCAACCCCTAACCGGGAAAAGCCGAAAGACGCAACTAACTTGCATAACCAAAAAAAGTCCGAATTAACCACAATATTCTTATCTGCACAAGACAACATGCATAGAACAGTAATTCCAGGATAAAACATTTCCCAAGCAACCAATGGAAAAGCCAAACAACTATCATGGACTATAGCATTAAAGAGTAAACTAAAAAGGAGTCTAGTGAGAGAATAGCCTTGTTTAAAACCTCTGCAATAAAATGCATTTACCTGCATTATTATTTTATTATCTTCATTAAATGTATTTCATCACTCAGGATACAAGGAACCTCAAACACTAGACCAGTCATCGTTTGGATTTGTCAAGGACAGGTTGTGTTTGCTCAGCCTGGTGGATTTTTTTGAAAGGGTCACCAAAATGGTCCACACTGCAAACCTCGACCTGACCAAAAAGACTGACAATTCCCAACTCAGGCATTGTAGAAAAGCTAAATAAAACCCCTATGTCACCCACTGGACTGCCATCTGACTCACAGTTAGGATGCAAATAATCAAAATAGGGGCCGTTACCTCCACAAAGAGACCAGTAGACTCCCACAGGATTCTGTGCCTGGACCTCTCCTGTTTGGTATTTACACTTCTGAAGAAAATCCAAATATCGAAGTGCTCTAGCTGACCGCGTCTACAGATGACTGCAAGCTAGGAATCCCCAGATGACTTTGCCATCCTGCAAGGTTTGTCCCAAATAACTGGTGGCAAAATCATGGACGAACTAAATGGCAACAAATACATTAGTGCATCCTTTGGGAAGTCATCTACCCAAGGGAACTAACACATTGACAATATGCCCTTAAGAGTTGACCCAGCTGTTTGGGATTTGGGAACTTGTATGGATATTATCTTACTTTTGATAAACGTGTAAGAAAGTCCTATTCTGCACAATTTATAAACACAGGGATTGTGTCTAGATCTAGGGATGTCACGGTCACCTTTTACTCAGCCCTCATTGAGCCAATCACTGAACATAATGCCCAATTCATCTGTCCAGATGGATTCACTTCAGAAGCTCAAAATACTGAATCTCGAATTTCAGTATCTCGAGCCGAAGTTGAATCCAGAAAACTTAAAACCGCGTAATTCAAAACCTTGAATACCAGAGGTTTTGAATTTTGCAGTTGTACCACACACAAAGTCACTCTACTACTACTCACCCCCCCCACTTAAATATTCTCACTCGGAGGTCACACTACATATAAACACACACATATCACCACACAAGCTTTCTCTTCGCGCACACACATCACAGCAACACAACATACTGACAAACACAGCCCCTACCCAAACCCCTTCACACACACAATTACCTGAATACATGACCATAGCAGAACTTTAGAAGCGCAAAATTTAAAACCTCCAGTATTCAAGGTTTTGAATTTCACGCTTCTAAACTTTCGCTATTATGTGCATTTGGCTTCTTGGGCTCAAGATACTGAAATCCGAGATTTCAGTATTTCGGGCTTCTGAAGTGAAACCGTCCAGCTGCATGCAACAACTGAACGCCCACAGAGATGCAAGAATACAAGGCCTAAACATGTCCTACATGAATGACTCAAAGCCTTGTCACTATACCTGTATCCTACAGACTTGCTAAGTTTAACACACAAGACATCATCTGACCCTTTACTGACAGATTTACTGCACGTCAGCAATACTCTGTCTAGGGTTCTAAACCTTTTTCTGCAAGAGAACAGTTTGGATAGACATCTCACAGAAAATAGAGCTGATCTGGAACAGACTCCCACCCACATAAAACAAAATTTCATCCCAGACTACCATTAGAGAGAGTAAATTAGATCTACGGATGGGAAACTAAATTTACCCCAAGACTGCACCCTGTACTACTAACGGAAAGAGGCAGCTCCTAAATACTTTATCCCATGCATGGATCCCCTCAAATTATCAATGGTATGTTCCCAACTATTCTCATTACAAGTAATATACAATGGGATGGGTAAGGCCAATCTATAACCAAATGGGTTTTATTTATTTCGAGCACAAAAAGGGAAATTGGCTAGGCTTGAAATGGCCCTCAAGGGCAGCTAGCCTTGTACTTAGTCACAAACCTAAATATCCATTAACTAAAGGACACATTTAATTTTGTGACTAGATAGAAATTAGGATTCGTTACCTGAGAAGTAATTTATAACCATGTAAATCGCAAACCAGTATGTAAAACAGAAGCAAAAGCTTTTACCACATCAAAATGAGAGCAATAAGCATGAAAGCTGCCTAAACTGTATACAATTATTTTTACAGATAAATCTAACACCAGCTTCACTAATCGCTGAAGATGTAATACCACAACTTAACCAATCACTTAAGATCAAAAATAACCCTATACTGCAAATCCAAACTTTTCTTAAAATTACATGGTAATCCATCAAGGTCTGTAGAAGTTACAATTAACTTTAGTCAACATTTTATTCAGCTCTTCCAAAATAATAGTTTTTTCTAGCAATTTATCATCACCCTCAAGTCGAGGCACTGTCCAGGTTTCATGCTGCACAAAAACAGGAAGAAAACCATCTTCCAAACAATGCTCTACTATTGATAAAACATATTTTTATATGGGTCTACTTTGTTTAATTGAATCTCATTTCACCCCGGCGACTTCACTGAAAACTCAAATTACTAAAAACTCATTTCACTGAGCTGTAGTTAGTATATATAGCACTGTGCAAAAAGTACTGTAAAAGGTATATGCCCTTTTCTCCACTGTAGTGCGATCCTGGAGTTTGTGTGTGTGTGTGTGTGTGTGTGTGTGTTAGTGAAAATTGTCTCTCTGTCTCTCTATCTATATATCTATATAGTTGGGGGGGGGGGGCATTGCCCCTCACTTAGTTCGAGTACATATTGTCCTCATAGGTGCTGTAACTATGCATTTCTATTGTTTAAAATGTATTGTTTGGAAGTTTTTGGTAAAATAGAATATAAAACAAGGTGGGGGCTACACCCCACACACCGCCAACTATACAGTAACTCCATGATCGCATGGGGGGGGGCATTGCCCCTCACTTAGTTTGAGTAGATATTGTCCTCATAGGTGCTGTAACTATGCATTTCTATTGTTTAAAATGTATTGTTTGGAAGTTTTTGGTAAAACAGAATATAAAACAAGGTGGGGGCTACACCCCACACACCGCCAACTATACAGCAACTCCATGATCGCACTACAGTTTATGCCACATGTGAAAGCAAACATTGTATATTTTAGCCCACTGTTCAAAATGTCAAAAGTTTTATGTACAAGCGAGGAACACATCTTTTCAAATGCATTGATTAAGGGGTTAGCTGGTGATACAAACGTGCTTGGTTTTCTAAAAGCACTGTAACTCTGACTACCATTGGAATTCTTAAACATAAGTTTTAACATTAAATTCCTAGTAAACATTTTAATATCAAAGATAACATCAGTAAACTCTGAATACCCGGTAGGTATAAACGAAAGTCCTTTCTGTAGAGAACACTGTACTGCTCATCTGCAGTTAAATTACACAGATAGATTCCACACTAAAGTTACTTTGATGCTGAAGAATGCTTTCTTGATGTTTCCTGGGATCATAACAGCCCTTTCTAATTTACTTTTCTGCCTGCTCTGGCTTAAAGAGTTGCTAGATCTAGAACTAAAATTCCTATTTAAGAATAATAAGTCCTTAAAAAGACAGCTCTGCTACCCGAAAGAGAAATCTTGTGCATCTAAAATAATAGGATCTACACCTTGTGGCAAGTGTACATTTTGTATGTATATTGACAGCTTGATCACATGTTGTATATTTAGCCCACTGTTTAAAGTGTCAAAAAGTTTTATGTTGGGAAGATGGGACAGGAGTTTTGAGGAAAGGATACGCGAGCACATCTATCACATTAATAAAAAGAATAAGGTTAGTGCCTTAGCTAAACATGTGATTGATACTGACCAGGGACACACATTTACGTTTCTAGCTACAGGGAGGATGTTCAAGGACCCAAAGGGAGGTGATATAAGTAATGTCACTGAGGACTTGCAGGCAAAATGGATAGCGAGACTCAGGGCTGATGCTGGCCATAGCTTAAATGCATTTGTTCCATTAAAGCCTAAATTAAAACAGACCTATTTTTAGGTAATTTTTGTGTGCGTCTCGGATGTGTACTAATATTTATTTGTGTGGTGATACCAGTTTTTTTGTGTGTCAGTATTTGTGCTTTTATTTGAATTTTGAACAGATAGCTTTAAATGTGTATTTAAGTGTCTGTATCATGTGACCTTGAATCAAATGTGTGTATTTACATGTCTGCATCATGTGATATAAAACTATGTATATAAAAACTATCAATAGTTTAGATTACATTAGCATATGACGAAGTGGGGTTTTCCTACGAAAGCTCGCTTGTGTTTTATTCAAACTCTACTTAGACACCCACCTCTCCAAGTCCCACTAACACAACTTTGTTTTCTTGAGCCAGTTCCCATTACTTACATCAAATCTCTACTACTCAAGCTAAAACCTTGCCCTCCTTCCACTGACAATCCATCTCCTACATTCCTCAAACTTGCTGCTGACTCAATTGCCTATCCTATATCTATACTAATTAATCGATCTATTCTGTAATCAACTGTCCCCACCCTTTGGAAATCATTCTTCACTATCCCTCTTCATAAAGGTGGAAACTCCACTGACCCCTCAAACTACTGACCCATTGCCATTCTGTCCCCCCTCTCCAAGATATTAGAAAAAATGTATTCACTCTCAGCTTCTCAATCACCTCCTCACACACCACTTACTTACCCCTACGAAACATGGATTTTGTCCTCACCACAGCACCACCACTGCCCTCCTCTCCTTCACTCATATCATTGCAGAGGTCCTAGAAAACAATAAACTCATTTCCTGTCTCTTCCTAGCTCTCTCCAAAGCCATCAATACGGTCTCTCATCCTCTACTACTATCCAAACTCGCAAATCTCCACTTATCCCCCTCCGCACTTGCCTGGTTTAATAGTTACCTATCTGGCAGGGAACAATCTGTCAAATGGCTCACATCCTCCTCACCTTTCCTTCCCATCTCCACTGGTGTTCCCCAAGGCTCCATCTTGGGACCCCTTTTGTTTAACATCTTCACAACCCATGCAAAGAATCCTCCCTTATTCAGTATGCCGACAACTCCACACTTATATCCATCTCAAATAACATTCCTGAACTACACTCCTGACCCAACAGGCCCTACTATCCACTGAACAATGGCTCTCTCACAACCTACTGATCCTAAATCCCAAAAAAGACCAAGCTCCTACTTTTCCTTCCCCGTTCTCTTTCTCATCACAAAACCTCCTTTTTTATTACATCTTCTAACAATACAAACCCGACACCCACACAAAACTCCTAGGGATCATTATCAATGACAAACTCAAGTTCAACCTACACATACTCCAATGTATAAAAAAAAAAAAAAACAGAAACTAGGTCTGCTATATCGGAACAAAAAATTCCTAACCCCTGAATCTAGACTTACCCTGGGCCAGGCACTCCTCTTCCCCTCCTTCTTATACGCCGCCCCAGTTCTTGCCAATATCCAGGCCTCCATTCTAAACAAACTGCAACAGACTTACCATAAAATAGCCAGATTCATTACTAACTCCCCATACAACTCACACCACTGCATTTCTTTAAACTCTCTTCAATGGCTTGAACTTCCCCAGTTTCCGCTATCTCATCAATTTCATATGCTACACTCTATTCTTTATAAACCCTCCTTCTGTCCAGCTCCATCTTCCCTGGTCTCCATCTACTTCCCATCCCTGACCCTCCATACTTCTACCCAACAATTACTTGATATCTACCACCCAAAAAGGTCAGTAGGCAGACTACTGTACACACACTCCCTTGCCCATGCTTGGAACAAACTTCCCCTTGACTTGCGTACAATCTCCCACACCTCACACTTTAAAAATGAACTCAAAGCTTATTTTCTCAATTCCAGAACCTGCCCTTGCCATGACCCTACCTAGTCTTCCTTCCCTTTATGTACCCTCAAAAGGACCATACTTAGTACCTCATTAGACCTCTCTCTCCAATGTGTCTACTACGCATTTGCACAATTTTATACAAACAAAAAATGTTCATTGTTGACCTATTGAAGTACATCAATGTAAAATTGTTACTTAGCTTCTTTTTAATGCAACTTTATGCATGTATCCCAACATATGTGAATCGTTTTGCTATAACTGCTATTATATCAATATTGTTTAAAATTGTACTTTGTATTGCTGGAGCTCTTCTCCTCGGGTCTCCACTGAAAATGGGCCATAAGCCCAGTTGGACAAACCAGGTTAACAAATGTCAATAAATAAATAAATAAACCCGATTTTATACTGAAATCTGAAGCCTCTTCTGAGTTCTTCAGTTTTTTTGTGGATTACTGGACTTTACAGTTATACAGGACTTAGAAGCTTGGGTACGTTGGTGGTAGTTTTGTTTGCTTTTTTTGCATCATGACCAGTTTTGCCACATATAAAAGCATTTTCTTTTATCACATTCACTAATTAAATAATCAGCTTTTCCACAGGGGGGGGGGCGGAGGGGGAGGAGGTTAGGCTGCCCCTAGATTTCAAAAAAAGAAAACAGTTACCCTTAATATTAATTGCACTGGGAATACGCATTACATTATCATTATCTACCTTTAATATAACCCCACATTCCCATCTTCCAGTGCATAAACTTCTTTCACCATAAATTTTCAGTGTCCATATCCTCTTTACAAAAGCACAATAAACGTTATTTCAATTCTTTGGCTTCAATTTCTGTTTAAAATAACTTCTGTCTCTGTAGAAGGCTTGTACCACAAAACCTGACCATGGATGGTTATTCTTTCTTTATTCATATTTTCCTATAAAATTTTCTATGGCTTGCCCAGTTTCAAATATTACGTCACAAAATGTCTTTACTGACAAGAATAAATGCTCTTACTTCTTTGCAGTTACATGCAATAGTACAATCACAGACTCCCATACTTGATACCTGTCTAATGCTTTTCCTTTTTTGCTGCTTACTCGTACTGTAAACCTTTTCTTCTCTCCCTCACCTCCTCGACTTTTCTTTCTTCCCTCCTTTACTGTCGGCGCATACAATTTTTTTTATTGTGCATACGATTTTTTGACTGCTTTCTCTCAATCTTCCTGCGGTATTTTTTCCAGTATATTGCCCCACGATGCTGCCACTTCACTTTCAGACTTGCTTTGATTCATTAGGTCTTTTTTAAAAAAAAATCACCCCTCAACCCTCTGGATTGAAGGGTTGTAAAAATACATTCCTGCTGGCTTTCGCCTCGCCTTCGAGCAACCTCTGCTGAAACATGTCTTCCGAACCTGCCACTGCCCCATCAAATATCATCTCCTTCACCTTCGGTACAAATGAGTTCGCCGCCGCCTTTCACATAAAGGCTCAGCTGTTTCCATATTCCAAAATTTCTTATCTGCATCTCCGTTCACTTCAACTACACCTGCCATGCTACTCCGTTTCTCCGGGCTGCCTACGCAACTGGAACAGAAACAGTGCCAAGTGTGTTGCATTTGAACGCGTCCCCCTATGCCAAAGAGTAGAGGAAGTTCTCTGATGCCTTGGCCAAATGCATCCCCCATACTAGTATAAATACAATTTGGGTTTCCACTGAAAAGAGGCTGCTAGCCTAGTAGGACAAACCCAGCCAAGAAAAGGATTGGGAAGAAAAGCATTTCCAAAACACTGATGTGCAGACTAGCCTCTGTCTACAACCATATACCTTGAATTGTCTGTTCCAGAAAATACTGCCCAACTTAGGACAATAGCAATAGTACAATGGTGAGCTACAACAGCTCTGCTCAGAAAAATTGTCTGGACTCGCCAAGTAACAAGGTCCATACATTTGAGAAACTGTGACTGGAATTGGTGGAGGCAGGAGTTGATATAATGTCCAAGGTCTTTACCTCAGAAACAGATGGTCGAGGCCTTGATTCTGATTTCTGGTTATTGGCTAGGCTTTTAATAATTTGTAGACTAGTAAACATAGTTCATAGTCTAGCATCTGCATATGAACCCAACAGTCACACTTAACTTTAAATGTCTACTGCAATAAAACTCTCAAGTGATACCCGGTGCTGCAGTTCACGTACATTGTTGGCACCAAAAGACCCAAAGCACAGAGAAGGACAGATAGAACCAATTATTTTTTAAGGATATGGTTAGTGGACTGGCATTGAAGACAGGGAATCCAATCTGTAGAAAGAAAAGGCAAACCAGTACAGACTGACCTCAATAAACATGAGAGTTTGCAAGGGAATCATTTGTCACTCTTGAGGTGTTAACTGATTTCCTACAACTGGAACAATGCCAGAATAAAACTCCCGATTCCTATCAGAGACTCCACAGTCAAGAGTGCCTAGCAGCCAGTTATAAAGTAGGGTATTTATTTCCAGTTTGATAACCGGGGAGGTCCACTGGGCCCAGAGGGCCCGTTTTCAGTGGAGGCCCGGGGAGAAAAGCTCCATATTACATACAATTAAAACAAGCAATCATTTATGTAATTATACATACAATTATAAAAGTTTTAGAAAACAAATGTAAAATTATATATGGAGTTGTATCAAATTGAAAAGGTGCACAAAGAAAGGAAGAAAAAGGGGAACAAAATTATGTACAATATTTACATCTAACCATTCTTTAGATTCAGAGCAAGGCAGTTGTAGGGAAAAAAAAATAGCATGTGCATGAAGGAGTACATGTATAAGCGATATTAGGAGGAATTAGGTAGGAAGAATGCAATTACATTTCCAGTTTTGGGAGAGGTGGGAGTGAAGCTGGGATTTGAAGAGTTCGAAGCTTGTAGTGATTCTTAGCAGGGGTGGGAGGGAGTTCCAATTTTTGGCTAATAAATAGGAAAGTAGAAACTGGCCAGGGGGACGTTTTGGTTTATATACAGAAAGTAGATTTTGTTGGGCAGATCTAAGGGGTCTGTGCGGAGTGCAGAATGGTAAGATATTAGTAAGAGCAGGGCATGCAGTCGGTTTAAAGATTATTTTGTGGGCTGTAGTAAGCTGAAGGTAGACAAGGTGGTTAGGAAGCTCTAGCCACTTTAGCATGTAGAGAGAGGTGCAATGATGGGAGGAGTGTTTAGATTTAGTAGAAAATTTAGCAATTTTGTTGTAGCAGATTTCTAGTTTTGGGGTGATGGTAATAGAAAGATTGGTTAGAAGTGGAGCACCATACAATAGTGATGGTAGTAAATAGGTAAAAGCTAGAGTTTGCCTTGTAGATGGAGAGAGAAAGTGAGCATTTCTATATAACATACCTAGCTTCTGATGGGTTTTTTTGATATTAAAGTTGGACATGTGTATCGAATTTCAGGTGTTCATCAATAGTGACCCCAAGAAGTTTAGCAAAGGGGACAACTTCTATAGAGGAGTTGGCATGGATGATGATATTGAAGGATTGCAAAGGGGACAACTTCTATAGAGGAGTTGGCATGGATGATGATATTGAAGGATTGCTTGTCAAGTGTGACAGTTTTTGAGGAAGAGAAAAGAAGGATTTTGGATTTATTGGCATTAAGTGAGAGATGGTTTTGAAGCATCCAGTGCTCAGTAGTTGTAAAGGCCAATTGGGTTTTTGCCTGGAGCTCAGTGAGACCAGGAGCAGAGCAGACTAAAGAGGAGTCATCTGCATATTGCACTATTTTAGTGTTAGGAATGGCGGTGTGAAAATCATTGATACACATATTAAAGAGCATTGGTCCTAGTATGGACCCCTGGGGAACCCCGGTAGGGGTAGGAAGGAAGGTAGAGGTACCAGTTTGCCATTTCAGAGCCTGGGATCTATTAGAGAGATAACCGTGGAACCAGGTAAGGCAATTTTGAGAGAGATTGAGGTTAGAGAGAGGATTCAAAAGGTGGGTATGGGAGATGGTATCAAATGCCTTGAATAGATCTAGGGCGATGGTGGAAACAATTTCTCCAGAGTCATGAGCAAGGTTTACTATGTCTAAAAAAAAGAGAGGAGAGCAGTTATTGTACTATGTCCAGGACAGAAGCCATGTTGGGTAGGGGTAAGGAGTGATTATTGATGAGTAAGGGCATGAGTTGGAGATGGATGCATTTTTCAAGGATTTTTGAGATTGGTGGAAAGAATGGCTATGGGTCGGAAGTTAGAGATGTTATTATTTTTGCCTCCTTTGTGGAGGGGCAGGATAAAGGCTGCATGCCACAATTCGTAAAATTTATCTACACGGTAAATTCAAAGGTGCCCTGTAGCCTAAGCTTCGATACAGTAACAGACACTCACTTGAATGCCCTTGTACGGTTGTGGCAAGCCCAAATGGAAGTGACCTGAACTGGCGAAGCAGGCTGCCATCAAAGTGCAAAAATTCATGGGCGCCTATGTTTTTTTTTTGTTTGTTTTTTTTGTAAGAGCAAAAGTCTTGGGAGGTCCAAAGACCATACACAGATGCATTCAGGTGAACAGGCAAAAAATGAATGAATAAACTTTGACGGTCTGTAAGTACTCCTCAGGTTTATACTGCTTTTGATCATTTACAAGGACAATGGGACAGAGATCACTGAGCTTCTTTTGCACCAAAAAGGAACAGAGTTAAAAATGTTCCTTTCTGGTCAGGTGGAACCTACTGAACAGCTTTTCTGTGGAAGGATAGGTGCCTCATTTCTTGCAACAAACTTCTGATAGGGATGAAATGTCAGGGAGGTGAGAATGATTCTGGCTTGCTGAGAGGAGGAAGGGGATTTTGTAGCCAACAGAAATGATAGCTCTCACTCATGTCCTGTCTGATGGCCATCCATGAGTAAATGTGCAGAAACAGGCGACCCTTGACTGCCTGAAGAATGGGACAATCAAAAAATGTCACAGGAAGTACTGCTGAGCCCCATTACTGGGACCCCTACAGTCCCATGTTCTGCCAACCATTTTCTCTTGTGGGACAATGGCTATTCTGTGAACTGCCATGCCAACTTCTCAAAACCATTACTGAGAAATGTTGCTAGGTGAAACAAAACTGATGTTGGCAAGGACTCCACTCCATTTCAGAGCATTATGGAGCTCTAAATGACAGGGGCACAAACACCATATTGGTGGGGGGGGGGGATAAGTATTTAGATCAGACTGTACAGTGTGCGCTATATCTTTTAGTATGCGAGGATGTACGTGCATGTATAAATTCCAGACACGTTCTATCCCTATTTTAAAGAAGCAGCCAAAGAGTGAGCATGCATGATTGCAGCTGTTAGTTTATGTTACTTAGTGCAGCCGTGGTGGTGTGGTGCAGCGGTTAGCGTTGCCACCTCATAGCAAGAGGTACTCCGGTTCAATCCTCAGCTGTGGTGACTTCTGTGGAGTCTGCATGTCCTCCCTGTGGTAGGGTGGGTTTCCTCCAGGTGCTCCTGTTTCCTCCCACATCCCAGAGACATGCTGTTAGTGGACTGGACACTCTAAATTGGCCCTAGGCATGAGTGTGCGTGTGCCTTCTTCTGTGGAAGGCTGGGCGCCGGGATGGCAACTAGATACCGTAAACTCCACTGCCAATCATGAGCAGACAGTTGATCCGCTGTGGCAACCCCTAACCAGGAAAAAGCCGAAAGAAGTAGTTTGTATAGGTTACTTAAGTTATAGTCAGTAAGCTTCTATAGAAGTGTTTGCATAAAATAAAGCTGCTTGAACAGAACCTACAAAAATTCATTTATTCATGTCCTAACACGAAAGAGAGAAGAATATACGGAGCCATGAGATGCAAAGATGACAGCGAATGTAAAACAGAGAGAAAAGTGCACAAACATAACCAGAAAGAATCAAAGGCAATGAGAAAGAACACAAATTATTAATTGATGTGAAAGACGAAAAAAGGGGCATTACAATGGCACAAACCATATTACCAGGCAAGCGGAAAGTACGAAAATTTTTGTTAACTAAAGAAAACGTTTAAGATAAAATATTTGATGAAACTACCAATAGTAAAGCAAAAAACGAGTATGTTTAAAGCAAGATGGGCAAGAAAAGTAAAGTACACTGGGCACGAAAAGGGCTTAAATTAGCAAAACGAATAGAAGAAAAAGGGCACATTAAGCAAAAATAAAGCAAGGCAACTGTGTGTTTTGGGCAAAGTGCTGTGTTTGGGCATAACTGACTTCGTATTGTATCAAGGGCGTAACTAAAGTTATTTGAAGTATCTCAGTGTGTGTAAAAATGCTTGCATGTATTTCGAAGAGTTCACTGTGTGCAAAGTGCAATTATTTTGTGCAATCCAGTCAAAGTATAGCTATTTCGAGAAAAAGTTCTTGTGCTGGGTGCGTTTATTCACAACTGCCACCATTACAGATAAGAGTGCGTCTTGCACTGTAAAGAGCTGTCTAGCAAGATACTGCCACTTTGGGGACATTTCAGTGTGCTGCATGCAGTTATTCGCAAAGTGCGATTACTTCAAAAGTCATTGAATTTTGGGCAACAGATGTTAGATTTATTTGCATTGTGCGGTTGCTTGAAATGTATCTTACACTGATGAGAGGTGTTTTCTTGCAAGACGACATTACAAGAGTATTAGAGCGCTCATGAATTACCCAGTCACATCGTAAAGTTCTCGAATGTTTCTTAAAGTGATGACTTTAACAAGTGATGGTAACAAGTATACTTCAGCATTTCTGCCTTTACTGATACAAATTCTAAAAGCATCGAAAAGCCCAAGAACTTTATTTCACAAAGTCCAGTTATTCGAAAGTAAAGTTTGTTCATTCGCATAATTCTGATAAGCTCAATGAAAGTATAAGTTCAAAGCACGAGGGCAATGGAAAAGTACTGTTTATGCCAGAAACATATGCAGATGTGCATGTGTATATATTCATGCTTATTCGCAAAACCCTTCGCTGGTATGTGCTAATATGCCAGATGGATTCTGAAAACCCCTACCGCTTGTGTTTGACCAAAATATTGCAGAGAACTGGAGAACAAGAGTACAATATTTTCATACAAGCAGTTTATGTAGATAGAGATGCACAAACCAGGGCATTAATTTTGCTAAACCTAAAAGGGTCTGAGGCCATACAAAGAGAGCATTCATTTGTGTATGCAACAGAAGTGTATGAGGAAGGGGCGGATTGCCATACTGTTGTACAAGCTGAATCAAGGGAAGGCCCAGAGTGTTTGAAGCGCAAGTTCAGAGAAATGTGCAACCCCCAGATGAATATTACATTACAGAGGAGTTTGTTTTACACAAGCGTTCAGAAACCAGGGGAAACATTTGCAGCTTATACAACTGACATATGAAATAGAGCTAAGACGTGTCAAGCTAGGTGCTCTAAAAGATGAGCTGATTAAAGGACAGGCTTGTATGTCGCATTAATAATGCTGCTGTGAGAAAGATTTTACTTTGTGACAGTGATTTAAAATTGAGCAAAGCCACAAAGATTTGTCAAATCCAGGAGGTGACAGAAAAACATACAAGTATGCTTGCAAGTGACAAGAGCATGGTTTCAGTTACCTCCAGAGTAAACGCAGATACTATGCAACATGCGAACAACAACAGCCCTAACCACGTGACAGCTACAGGATTGCCAAAGAAGCCACAAGGTTGTCTAGAAAGTAACTAAACAAAAGCTAACCACTAGGGACACAGCATGGACCTCCTGGAAATCCACCAAATCCAGTCAAGAACATATTAGGTACAAACAATTGAGAAACGAAGCTAAAAAAATCAATTAAGCTAGATAAACAAACCTACTATTTCAGCTTACAAAAAAAGCACCAAAACCAGCCACAAAAATTCTGGTTTCAATAAACTACTCCACCCAGGCAAATCCACTACCTCCACCCCTTCATCTACATTACATCTACCCCCTGAAAGTATAGCAGAGGCCTTCAATACTTTCTTTACAGAAACAGTGCAATCCCTAGCTAATAACCTACCTCCCAACACAGCAAACACCACCTCAGCCCCACCGTATAATGTACCCCCATTCAAATATGATCCAATCCCCACAGACTAAATTAAATCCCTACTTAAACTCAAACCCACCACACTAGCAACAGACTTGCTCCCTGCTGAATTCTTACAAAAGACCGCGAACTAAATATCATACCCTATCTCCATCTTAATCAACCGTACTCTCCATGAATCTTGTGTCCCCTCCATCTGGAAAATGTTCCACATTATACCACTTCACAAAGGGGGTAACTCCACAGAACTCTCAAACTACAGGTCTATAGCCATTCTATCTCCCTTAGCCAAAATAATGGAAAAATGTATACATAAAAAAAATTCTAACTCACCTTATTCAGAACAATCTCCTAGCCCCATCCCAGCACAGATTCAGACCTGGAAGTAGTACAAACCACAGCAGAGACAGCCAACCACGAAATTCTTCTGCACTTAGTTATTTTCATTGTTGTCACGTCTATTAAAGACTAACAGACAAAATTAAAACAAGCACTTTCGCCTGGCAAATACCAGGCTTTATCAAGATGTGTGTATGAGGAACCCTAACCTATTTATAATACTTAATGGTCATCTGACCTACACCTAATTAATTAATTAGAGTAAATTAAATTAAATTAAATAGGTTACATTCTTAAAGGTGTAAGAAGAAACATTGATATATGTATGTATATGAAACCTTAATAACAATACATGCATACTTGGTAAAAACCATTGGAATTCAAATAATGCATTATGTTTATATGTTATATTATTAATACTATATAAATATCCTAAAAAATATATATAAAATTCTAAAACTTCTAAAATTCTAAAAAACATGTTACTATACATATAAACCATAAAGTGCAACTGCAGCAAAATATAAAATTTAAAATTTATACATTATAAATGAAGTTAATAAATGTTTATGAATTCTTCATACCATGAATACGTCAAAGAGTAATATTTTACACATACAAAAAAGTGTTTATTGAATCCTATGCTATAACCTGGCCCTTCTGATCTTCAATACACTGTGGATGTTAATATTGTCATTTAGCCCAGGGGGTTTTGCAGCATTTAATTGCCACAACAGTTCCTTATATTCCAATGATGTTTCCCAATCTCCCCCTCTTGGATTCTGAGTTGCTTGCTCTAGTACCATGAATTTTAATTGCATGTTAGGACATTTTAAAGAATGCTTGTAAAAAGCATTAGTTTCTTTCTCTTTCGCAACGTCATATAGGTGCTCATAAATTCTTCTTTTCAAAGACCTTTCAGTCTTCCCTATGTAAAAACTTAAACATTGGGTACATATACCAAGATAAACTACTCCTTTAGTTGCACAGTTATAGCGTCCTGTTGATTTAACCTTAAAATTCCTTGAAGTTATATGCAAGCTGTTATCATTAATTATGTATTAACATTGCTTGCATGCCCCACATTTATATGTACCTAGTCTAGGGGTAGATTGTGTGACACTGTCGTGAAACTGTCTTTCAAATAATCCCTTCAAATTAACATTCTTTCTATTCACAAATTTGGGCCTGTCCAGTACTAACTCTCTAATGTCTTCTTGTAATGTTAAAACTGGCCAGTACCTTGTCACAATTTTTTCAACTTGTGACGAGTCTTTACTAAAGGTTTGTATAAATAGATTATGTGTCTCAAATTGCGCATCTTGTTGAACACTTCTATTCTCATTTGCCATTGTACCTAAGAGCGGAAAATATTTACTACTTCTATTAGCTGTAACTTCTTCTGCCAACTTGTTAACTAGATGCATAGGGTATCCTCTTTCTAAAAATAAAACTTTTAAAAAAATTCATTTCTTGCATAAATAGTTGTTCTGTACTACACATCCTAGCTGCCCTAATAAATTGGCCTTTCAATATGCCTTTCTTCGGATGGAAAGGATGTCCACTCTCAAACTGCAGATAGGAATTAGAAAAAGTCTTTTTCCTATAAATTTTAGATTGAAAGGTACCAGTATGCTGATTCTTAAACAGAGAGACATCTAAATAGTTCAAAACTTCATCACTGATGTTGTATGTAAACTTTAAAAATTGTGTGGAAGAATTAATATAGAGCATAAAATCCATAAATTCATTAAGGTTACCATTTCATAACACACAAATATCATCCAAATAACGTTTGTAATGTGTAATAAACTTCAACCAAGCGGTTAGGAATATAAATTTGTTCTCCCAGTAGTGAAGTACGAGGTTGGCATAGGATGAGGCACATGGAGCACCCATGGCAACCCCCTTTTTTTGCTTAAACAGCTCTCCATTGAAATATATATTGTTATTTTCAAGTATAATTTCCATAAATTCAACCACCAATCTGATAATGTTTGGGCTGAATTCAGAAAACATACATAAAACTTCATTAAACCATTCAAAGCCAACCACATGAGGGATACTTGGAAACAATTCAACAATATCTATACTTATCATAAAGTTAGTTGCATCATAAAAATTACTTTGTATACCTTTAAGGAAGTCCCAGGAATCTTTACAAATACATTCTACAGAAAGAACTAGTTTAACAGTTTGATCAATAAACTTCCCAAGTGGTTCAACAATGCTGCCTGCCCCAGCCACAATTGGTCTAAATCTTAAAGGGTCCAAACCTTTGTGCACTTTAGGTATTCCAAAAATTACTGCTGTAGTAGGTTTATTTACATACAAGTAATTGTATAATTTTTCATTAATTGCTCCTTGCATCAGATGGTCATATAATACATATTTAATTTTCGAGTAAGCAATATTAATCTCATTAATTGAGACAGTACTATATTGTTCAGTATCATGCAACATGTTATACATTTGTGCTTCATAGTCCCAGTTACACATTAATACCACCCCCCCCCCCTTTATCTGGTTTCATAACTCGTATACCTTCCTTCTTTAAAATATTAATTAGCTGAAATACTTCACTACTCAAATTTGAAGGTTGAGAAGACATATTTACAGAATATTGATTTCTTAAATCATTTTCAACTAATTCTTCGAAGATTTTTAATGCTGGGTGTGTTGGAGGATTCAGTGTACTGGGTCTTGTAAAACTTTCATTCAAGTGCGTCTGTCCTTTAAAAAAAACATTTAAATTCAAACGTCTAACAAACAATTTTAAATCCAAAATAGTATTAGTTAAATCTAATGGGCGCAATGGAACAAATTGAAATCCTCTGGTGAACAGAATAAAATGTTCAGATGTTACTACAATATCAGTATAATTATAAATACAAAAATTATCTTTCTTTGTGACCAAACAGTTGGTTGTAGCAGAGTCTAACATAATTCCTCTAATTTCATTATTAATAAATGCATCGGATACCTCTATCTGCGGGGTTTGCCCCAACCCTGTTGTTGATATGTTGCTCCCTTGCCCCCCCCCGGTCTGCCCTGGGGGTAATAAAAAACCTGATGAGAATTCTTGTTGGTTTTTTGTGCTAAACGCTCACTTCTTCGAGGAATATCCTCTGCTGGGTAAGCTACATTGTCGAAATTATCCAAATTGTCCATTCTATTGTGTGCTTGATTATTGTAAAGTCTACCTTTACCTGGTACAGAGAAAGCCAAACCTTCCCTGTACTCTGCTAGGTCCAGTTCTAACTTTCTAATCTTCCTGTTAACAATTTTGCAACAGTGCTGGTCTACTTCCTGAAACACATTGTCATAATCCCTTCTAATACTACCAAAATTATGATCTTTCAGACCTGCCCATAGTACCACAACAGCACTTCTCTCCTCCTCTCACACAATAAATCTGAACCGTAATCACAACAAACTCTCCTCGACCCTCTTTCTCGACCTATCTAAAGCATTTGATATGGTCAATCACCACCTACTCCTAGACACACTCAAATCATTCAACCTTAACAACCTAGTAATCAAGTGGCTCCAATCTTATCTGCAGGGCACACAAGTAGTATTATGGAAAGACAATCTATCCCCCCTACTACCAATCACCCTTGGTGTCCCCCAAGGGTCCATATTAGGCCACCTCCTCTTCTTAATTTTCATTAATGACCTACCCAAAGTCATTCCTGAAGCAACCTGTATTCAGTATGCAGATGACTCGACCCTAATCTGTTCTGCCACCATCCCCTCAGACCTGCAATCCCTATCCCAGAGCACTTTCAATAAAGTAGAGATCTGGTTCAATAATCGCAGTCTCCTATTGAATCCCAACAAAACAAACCACTACTTCTCTCCCCTACCCAAAAAAACCTCATCACCGAATATTACAATCTCATCCAATAATGGCACCATAATCTCTCCAGATCCATCTACAAAACATCTTGGTGTAATAATAGATAATAACCTTACATTTAAGACTCATATCAACAAAACCATCACAACAGTTAGCAAAAAACTAGGCTCCCTATATACGATTAAACAATAGCTAGAACACACCTTCTCTATGCCTCTCCCATTTTCCTAAACCTACAGAAAGCTAACCTAAACAAAATAGCTAGCTGCTACAACAATATAGCTAGATTCGCCACAGCATACAGAACCCATCACTGTCAAAATCTTCAAACACTGGACTGGCTAGAGCTACCCAATCAACTCCAGTACAACCAACTCATAGTTATTCATAAAATCCTCTACCAACCTAACAGTACACCCATTCTGGCAAATATTATCACCCCCTACTGCAACCTACCATCTCTCCGCTCATCTAACAAGATGCAAGTTCAATCTACCAAAGCCAACAACTCAGTTGGAGAATCACTTCTCTCCAACTCAGCTGGTAAGAAATGGAACACACTCCCCCCAGATCTTACCACTACAGCCTCCTTACCCCAATTCAAAACATACCTAAACAAGCATTGGCTATGTCCATGTCAAGACCCAGGCCAACTCGACTTACATGCAACTCTTGAAGGCAAATGATGCAATTTGGAATAGACCTTCTACCTAAACCCATCCTAATTATAACTACTTCTCTATAACCTTCAGAACAACAATCAATAATTCCTACCTAACTTCCTATACACAACTTTAGAATGCTGCGTTTCTAACTCCCTACACTAACTTTAAATCCCTTGTCTGTACCTCCTCTTGTGTATCCTATCATCCTAGCTTTTATACAAATATGTATTCAACCCTTCTACATCCAATTTCCAGGAACTCTCCTCTTAACTAAACACCTTTTTCTCTCCAATTACCTTTGTTTTCTCCGGGTAGTCACTCATGTCATCTATCATTGTAGCATGCCATTCTATACACTCAAATGCTTTACTTTTATTGCTGTAAATATGTAATTCTACTATTGCTGTACATATGTAATACTATAAACCTACAATGATCTTGAACGTCAATGTAACAATGTATATATAACCTCCTATTGAAACTTTAAGAAGTTAAACAATCTTTTAATGTAAACATGAATATTGACCATCATCTTTTTGTACACGTGGAGCTTTTCTCCCCGGGCCTCTGCTGAAAATGGACATGTATCCAGTCGGACTTGGAAAATGGACATGTATCCAGTCGGACTTTCCCGGTTAACAAATGTAAAATAAATAAATAAAATAAAGTTCCAGGAAAGGTGCAAGCTCCAGTGCCAGCTCAGTGCAACACAAACATGAATCAGCAAAACCCAAATCTAGGTTTAACTGTTGCAATTGCGGTGTGAATCATAAGTCTAAGAGAGAGAAGTGCTTAGCATTTGGTCAGCAATGTCACAAGTGTAAAAAAATGGAACCATTTCCAAAAGTTTTGTAAATCAAGTAAGCCTCACACAGTTGTAAAGAAAGGTAGCACAAAAAAAGCAAGTTGATCAAGTACAGCTGAAGCATTTGGCTTTCTATGTAGTAAGTATCATCAGTTTCATCAGTACTTGGTGAAAGAGTTGCTGCAGTAAACTTAACAAGTAAAGTGCTTTGTAGTGTCTGGATCGATGGAAAATCCACAGAGCTCAAAGTAGACACTGGGTCAAAATGTAATGTTATAGCAGCAGTCTCATTTGCAAGAGTGAGAACTAACGAACAACGCAATGTAAGCAGCAATGCGAGACTTGTTGAGGTGAAGAAATTCAAACTGAAGATTCAGAGATACTTTCATGTTATTTGTCAGAGAACTGTTACAACCTGCTATTCTACATAGTCCGAAGACCAGTGCAATCTTTATTGGGTCTCAAAGATAATTTAAGAAAGGGATCTTCCTTTTGCTAAAAAAGTTTTTTCTCAGAATATGTGGAGGTTTTCAATGACAAATTGGGCAAACTTCCAGTTGTGCATTCCACGAGGTTAGACCCAGAGGTCATTCCAGTAGTCAGACCAGCAAGAAGAGTTCCGATAGCTATGCAAGATAAAGTTAAAGCTCAGCTAAATAAAATGGTACAGCAAGGTGCGATTTGCCCAGTCACAGAACCAACTGAATAGGTGTCGTCCATGGTAGCTGCTCACAAAAGAAGGGTCAGATGAAATCAGAATATGCACTAACCCAAGAGATTTGAACAAAGCATTAAAAAATCTGCAACATCCAATGCGCACAGCTGAAGTTGCAGCTCTAATACCGAATGCTACTGTATTTTCTGTTTTTTATGCAGAGAGTTCATTTTGGCAAGTGTTGCTTTTATTTATTTATTTTACATTTGTTAACCGGGATAGTCTGACTGGACACCGGTCCATTTTCAGCGAAGGCCCGGGGAGAAAAGCTCCACATGTGGATAGTTACATAAGAGTTAACAGTAGCAGCTTTACACAGGTACTTATAGATACCGGTTACAGAATTATAGGAATACATGCTTACTTAAAAATTTGGAATACATACATACTTAAAATTTTACAACATTAATTTTCTTGTTTGAACATAAATACATTTTTAGTGGTACAAGGCTGAGTAATGTAGCATATCATTCAGTAGTACAATACATACGAGAATGTTAGTCAATGTTTGACTTTTTGAGACTATTTTTCAGATAGCCAGGTAGCAAAGAGTGGTGAGCTAGTTAGTCAGGGTTGGTACAGGGGCACAGCTAGTGACTTTTTAGGTATTTTTTAGAGATGTTTTAAACTGGTTTATAGAATGAATTGCTGTAAGTTCAGCAGGGAGCCGGTTCCAGATTGTACCAACAGAGTTGAAAAATAATGACTCATCTGCTCTAAGTTTTTAGAGTTAACAGTTTGTGCCAGCATTTTGTCAGAAGAGCAGAGAGGTTTTAGGTTACTGTAGGGGATAATTATATTTGAGTATGGGCATGCTTTCGGGCTGACGGAGGACTTTGTTGGCTATTATTAATTAGTTGGTTATATAGGACTTGAGAGGGAATCTCTAGCCAGCCTAGAGACTGCAGGTTAAGACAGTGGTGGGTTCTATATCAGAGTCTGTGGCAAATCTGGCTATGTTATTGTAGCAGCTATTGAGTTTAAGGTCAGACTTACTCATGTTTGTACAGATTGGGGAGGCAAAGATGGGTTGAAAGTAAATGTGTTTGGGCAATCCCTGCCCTAGCAGTTGGGGTTAGGAATGCCTTAACCTATATAGAGATCCTAGCTTCTTGTTGACTGTTTAATGGTTTTGTAGATGTGAGCGTCAAGGTGCAACTAATCTAACAGTTTTGTATTACTTTCTGGGGAGATCATCGTGCCATTATTAGATATTATGGTAAATGATGGGAATGTAGCTTTCTGGGTGGGGGGGTGAAGAGTAACAGTTTTGTTTTACTTGGATTCAATAGAAGACACCTGTCAGTGAGCCAGTCTTTTACTACGCTGAAAGTATTTTGGGTTAAGATCTGCAGGTCTAATGCAGAGGTGGCAGAACAGATTAGGGTAGTCATCTGCATATTGAATGCAGGTTGCTTTGGGGATGACTGTATGAAGATCTTTAATGAAGATGGAAAATAGGAGAGGTCCTAGTATAGATCCCTGAGGAACTCCAAGGGTGACTAGCAGTAGGGAGGAAAGGCTATCCTTCCATAGCATGGCTTGTCTGCCACTTAGCCTGGCAGTACACTGGTTTCAGTCCTATGGCAAAAGGTTTTAGTGTTCGAAGGAGTAGTTGGTGGTTTACCATATCAAATGCCTTGGATAGGTCAGGAAAGACAGCAGAGGAGAGCGTATTATTATTTTGGATTTGATTTATTGTTTGAGAGAAGTATAGAAAGGCTAGGGTGGTACTATGGTGGGGTCTAAATCCATGCTGGGAGGGAGCTAGGAAATTGTGTTAATTGAGGTAATGAAGGGGTTGCTTGTGGATACATTTTTGCACAATTTTAGCCGGGGGGGGGGGCAGAATGGCAATGGGCCAGTAATTTGATAGATCAGTGGAGTTACCCCCTTTGTGGAGAGGAATTATGTGGGGAAATTTTCCAGATAGAGGGGATATAGGCTTCAGAGATCGTTCTGTTAATTAATATTGTGATGGGATATGCTATTGCATCTGCAGCCTTTTGAAAATATTCAGCCAGGAGTAGGTCTGCTGATAGGGTGGTGGGTTTCAGTTTCCTGATTAAGGATCAGATAAGTGCTGTTGGTACACGTTGAAAGTTAAAGGATGGGTGGGTATTGGACATGGGGTTAATTGGGTCTAGGTTGTTGGGGGTTGGGGCCAGTTGGTTGGCAAGGGATTGTATAGTTTCTGTAAAGAAGGTGTTGGCAATATTTTCTGTAGGATTTTGGAGGATAGACGCAAGTGTAAGCAGTATTACCTAGATGGAGAAGATTGTTTAAGCTGGACCAAAATTTTTGTGGTCGATTTTGATGTTTATGTTGCAAGTTACATTAATAGTCTTTTTTGTCTACTATTACAGACGTTTTAGCATCATTCCTTAGCTGTTAATATACAAGTTGATCCTTGGGGGTTTTATTGTTTTTCCAAGAGGTTCAGGCTTTATTTCTATTCATGATTTTGTGTCTAGTTTCTTTGGACAGCCACAGTGCTACTTTTTTCTTTGTTCCGATGGTCTGGGTGGATGCAGGATTGCAAGAAATGTGGAGTTAAAGCATGACACTGCCTCGTCTAGTGGGAGTAGTTTTAGTCTATTCCAGTTACATGACTAAAGTTCTATTTAGAATTTAGTTTGATTGAAGCTCTTACTGTTCCTGACAGTTCTGAGGCTAGGTATTTGAGGGATTTAAGTTTTTTGTCTGAGCATATACATTAGGAAGTGATCACTTATTTTCTCAGGTTGGGTGCCTGCTTTATACATTTGGGGAGGGTTATTAATGAGAATCCAATCTAGTATACTTTGTTATTGGGCTTACTAGTTGCGGTGATGGAGTTTATGATTTAGGAGAAACCATATAGATTTATGTGGGTAGTGGAGAAGTCTGAGGAGCAGGTGTTCCAGTCTACATTAAAGTAACCTAGAACAATAGTTTCTTGTGGGGAGTTTATGGACAGCCACTGTAGAATGTCTTCAAGGATGTTAGTGTTACCAGGTGGGGGATATAAATGCAGCAGATGTTTATAGATTTATGCTGGTTAATTTGTAGTTTTGTAAAGAGGATTTCAGATTTATCAGCTTGAGGAACTTGTGGAGAGCTGGAAATAGTTACATTAATTGTATATTTATATAAGACAGCTACCCCCTCCCTTCTTTGAAGTGCGGTCCAGTTGTATTATATTGTAACCTGGAGGAGTAACTTCATTGACAGTGGTGGATGGCTTAAGCCAGATTTCCATAAGACAATAGTATATCTGAGGAGTGTACTGCTAAGAGTGCATGCAGGTAGTGGATTTTATTATTTAGGTTTCTAATGTTTAGGTGGCAGATGAGGAGAGGGGTAGGGGAGGTGTTTAATTTTGCAGGCTAGAGGGGATGTTACATATTGGGTTGGATGCTTCCAATAGGGTTGGTCCTGGGTTGGGGTGGATGTCCCCATCCATTGTGAGGTTAGTTTGTGAAGTTTGAATAAAAGTTTGTAGTAGTGTTTAGTTCTAGGGTTAACATAAGTGGCTCAAATGAGCTGTTGCGTTATTCTAGTATGAGAGTTGGAAGTGGGGGGGGGGGGTAGTGGGTGATTAAAGTTACGTGAAAGAGCATGAGTATCCGTCTGTGATCTGGAGTAGTGCAGGCCTGAGAGGGTGAGCTGTTCATAAGCTGTAATAAGATACGTAATGATCAGTAAGGGTAAAAGGTAGGAGGGCTTTGAATTGAAAGGTGAGGTTAGGGCTAGTGGAGGCATTGAAGAGGTTTTGTAACTTACAATTGTTTAAGAATGGGGGTGGGAGAGTAGTGGATGAGGGTAGAGTACAGAAATAGGAGGCTGTTGTGTTTAGGGTGGGTTTTACAATTGCCGATTGGTTCTGTAGTTCGGCGAGTGGCAACTATGGCTATAAATTTAGCATCTCTAGGGGCGAGTGGGGCGAGCCTGAGCGTAGTGGGGCTAATACGGAGCTCAAGAGTTTAAACGCCTGCTTCAGGTTTATGTTATGTATTTTCTAATTTTATATATTTTATCCAAGGAGCTCTATTGTTTTTCCTTAGTTAATATGATTAAGCTCAGTTTCTGAATGCTAAAATCTAAGGCAGACAGCTGGACTAGAGAGCCAACAGTAAAAAGGAGCTTTGTTTTATGTGTCCGAATTAATTTATGCTAATGGGCTTCCTAGGCTAAGGGGACTTGCTGTGGACCCAGTTTGGCTGTGCTTTATAGAATTTTAAAAGATAATGACCTGCTGTTCTTTCTTTTGATAATGGGGGGACTCTGTAGATGAGTTTGCTTGTATCTTACAGGGCTGGTTCTTTCCCGAGTTCTGAGCCATTCAGGTAAAGTAGAAGTGTAGAGAGACCAGATAGGAGATAGATAGTTAGCACTTTTCATTAAAAAAGACCAATAGCAACAGTAAAAATATACTATGGGGTAAGCTCACACTTAAGACTAGGCAGCAACTGACTATAGCTTATTTGAAATGTACTTTTAAACCCTACTGTGTTCTTGAGACACAACAGTCTTTAGTCCTTGTTATCATCAAGACAGCAAAAATAATTAATAAAGCAGGCCAGTTCATGCAAATAAAGTTTCTAAGAGTGCATATAACTTGTACAACACTCCACTAGCTGTTCTACTTAGTGTACTAAGAGCGGAGAGGATTTACGGCATTTACAAAGTGCCTTAAGCAATTGCTAGTAGAAAACACTAACAGAACGTTGCTGATGCTTAGAATGAATATAACTTACTTTACAGTTCATTTACTATAATATAAGCTGCATACAAATTCTCTAATGCTTTAAATAACTAAAATACAGGTTTCACACAGCAAAAACTAACTACAGTCGATTGAGTCCGTAGGCATTAAGGGAATTGAAAATAGCATTTTGTGGGTGTTATAAGTAACCTTGCTTGCATAGCTAGTCTGGGAGAGTTTAAACTCCTGCTTCAGGTTTATGTTATGTACTTTCTAATTTTATATATTGTATGCAAGGAGCTCTATTTTTCCTTAGTTAATATGATTAAGCTAAGTTTCTGAATGCTAAAATCTAAGGAAGACAGCTGGACTACAGAGCCAACAGTAAAAAGGTGCTTCATTCTGTGTGTCCGAATTAATTAATGCTAATGGACTTCCTAGGCCAAGGGGACTTGCTGTAAACCTCATTTCTAACTACTTTTGCTACTCTGTTTGGCAGAGACAGATTCCTAAGGATGCCATTTGAATAAATTCTGCAAGTGAAGTTTTTCAGCGTGCAATGGAGCAATTTTTTTTTCGGGTTATCCTTGTGCCATAACAGTAGATCTACTGGTAGGAGGCAATGGTGAAGCAGAGCATGACAGAAACCTCAAGTTCTAGACAGAGCATGTGAAGTGAACTTAAAGCTGAATTCTCTGAATTGCAAACTCAGACTTCTAGAAGTTATGTACGTAGGCCACTTGTTTACAAGTACAGGCTTGAAACCGGACCAGACCACGCAAGCAGCTATTCTAGAAATGTCAGCGCCAGACAATTGTGAGTTCTTTCTGTGTCTGCAGTTAGCTGGTTTATTCTTCTCACTTCACTGATATTCGGTGTGGAAGTCTTAGCCTAGAGGGCTTCTCTGTGCCTTAAAGTCTTAGCCTCTCATCTCGGAAATTATTTCTACTGAATAGTTGTATACTTGAGCTGCAACAACTTTATTACAAGATGAGATAAGTACAAACTTGCAGTGTTAGAAAAATGTTTTGTTTCATTGAATATTGTGCAGTACTGCATTTATCTGCTTACTTGTTCACTGAAAACTGCGAGTTCTCTGTGTCTGCAGTTAGTTTTCCCCACCCACACTCCCTGTTCTTGTTTTTGTATTAATCTTGGTGGCTTTGGAATTAACCGCCCCTCCTGTAAATTTGTGTTTGAAGATTTCTCCTGGGCCCATCTCATTTGCTCACTCAGAGTACAATGAGATCATATTTTGATTTCAGACACTCCTACCATTCCCATCTGTTCAGTCCTATCCCAGCTCTAACCTAGTCTAGTCTCATTACCTCATCCTGCCTAATACCAACATTTGAGTAGGTATACCCACTTAGGCCCTGAACTTGTCTGATTGAAGTCTGCTGGAACAGGGCTCAGTTCTGAGGTTTTTTTTACTAGTTAATCGGGTAATTTGTTTAAATCAGTTTGCTTGTTTTCTATATATCTATCTAATATATATATATATATATATATATATATATATATATATATATATATATATATATATATATAATCATTGCACTTTACCTGCTTTTACTGCATTTGTGTTTCTTCCTACTTTATTAGCTCATTTTGCTATTAGCTCATTTTGCTTTTGTCTCTTCTTAAAAGTACTCAATTGTGTTTATTCTGCTGCAATTATTACTGATTGGTAGTAGCCTGAACTGTAACTGTTATTCTAAGTCTTCTGGTTAAAGCACTTGGGCTTCATTCCAGTTGTTTTACACCAAGAAGGTTTGTGGTCTGCACTGTTGTGGCAGGACAGGTAGCTTACATCCTTCTAAGTTGGGAATTGCTAATTGATTGAAGGCTCAGTGTCTGTTCTAAAAAAAGTGTATTATTAGTTCTGGTTAAGCACTTGAGCTCCAGGCCAGTTTATTTTACATTAAGAAGGTTTGTGGTCTGTACTCTTGTGGGAGGAGAGGCTAGTTTCTGCCCTTCTGAGCTGGGAATTTCTGGCCAAAGGCTTACTGTGCCTGCTTATTTTAACTGTTTTTCTGATATTGGTGCACCTTGTCTGCTATAGCATAGACTAGATTCAGGCCTGTTGAATCTAGCTTTGTATAACGAGCACTAATCCAAGCCATCTTTTTTGGAGAAGGTTCCCCTGCACCCTAGTGGCAGGAGTGTCCGGTTAAAACTTGTCTGAAAGAAGACTGCTGGAACAGGGCAGTTTTGAGTTTTTTTACTGGTCAATTGTGTCTTCTTTTGGCTTTTCCCGGTTAGGGGTCGCCACAACAGAACTCCAGTCCGCTAATGATTGGCAGTTGATTTTTACGGTGCAGAGGTGCCAGCTCCATGTCTAACCTTCAATGAAGGCACGCCCATTTACGCATGTCTTTCGAACGCCACTCAACCGTGGGGAGGACATGCAGACTACACACAGAAGGTGCTCCAGCTGAGAATCGAACGGGAGAACCTCTTGCTGTGAGGTGACAAAGTTACCGCTGCACTACCGCAACTTACTGGTTAATTAAAACTGTTTAAATCAGTTTGCTTGTTTTCTATTAAAAAAATGCACTTTATTCATCTGATTTTACTGTAATTGTAAAAAGTAACAACTAGCGAGAGCAAAACAATGAAGGAGCACACAGATAGCATAAATATGCTATCAAAAAGGAATGCAGTATTCCAAATATTCCAATAGTCCAACAAGATCAGTAATGCAGTCAGGCGAGATGGTAATAAAATCCACAAATGTATAAAACTGAAGAAAGAAATTTATTAAGTGCACATCAGGTAAGCGCTTTCGGCATAAGCTTCATCAGACCTGAGTAACAAAGACACATTGCTTAAAAGCCCAACAAGGCGGGAAAAACACAACATTTCTAAACTTAATTACATAATTACACAATCAGATATTTAAAAACACATTATATACCACCAAAAAACAAACAAAAATCAATTCTCAAAACCATAAAATATGCAGTAAACCATATATAAAAAACTATACTTAAAATTACTATTAAAAACCTATCTATAGTGGAATGATGGTGATGTCAGAATATAATTACCCTCTACATAAGATGAATAACAAAAATATATAAATAAGAATATATGTGTATATACATATCTTGATGTGTAAAGATATACACATAAATACACTAATATAACATATCTATATATGCACATACATAAACACATAAAATATGCACATATGTACAAATGCATAAATGCATCTAAATCTTTTATTTTCTCATCTTCAAAAAGGGTCTAATTGGCACTTTACCATTCAAGCCAGGAGGTCTATCTGATCTCAATTTCATAAACCAGGTTGTTTCTCTCGATTCAGTGAATGTGCCTACATCTCCTCCTCTAATAGTAGTATACATCTCCTCTAAAATTCTAAATTTGAAAGAGTGTTCCTGTCCACAGTCTCCAACATTGTTTGGCCAATGCGTTAGAAACAGTGCCCTTTCTAATATGGTATACGTGCTCCCGCATTCTATCCCTAAGGCACCTGTTGGTCTTGCCAACATAGAAAGCGGGGCACGTCATACACACAGCTAAATAAACCACATTATGGGACATGCAATCCCCACTAGCAGACGCTGAAAAACACCCAAGACCAGATGGATGTATAAACACCTGTTCTGAATCTATAAATGAACAAAAATTACATGAGTTACAGGGGGAGGTGATATGTATTCCTTCAGATGTTTCAGTAGGACTATTCCTCGGATAATACAATAACCTCTTGAGGTTCATCTTATTCTTATATATGAACCTCGGACTGTCCCCTACAAGTTGTCTAATTTTGGGGTCTACTGACAAAATATGCCAGTGTGTTTTAATATCTTTAATATCTCCCACATCACGAGTATAAAAAATAGGATAAACAATATTGCTAGCATGAACTTCAGTACTTTGTTGTCTAACTTGTGTGAAGGCAATATCAGAAAAGTAAGGGGCAGCTGCTCCACCTCTCAGTTGTTCTAGATCCACCATTCCCTTCTCTAAATGTAAGTCACTATAGCCACGTTCCCTCAGTCTCTGCTTAAGGTCAAACAACCCTTCTTTAAAGTCAGAATCAGTTGGGGTATATCTAGACAAACGCATAGCTTGTCCACGAACAATATTCTTAGATATACCCCGGATGCATACTATTACGATGAAGCAACATATTCTTATGGCAAGGTTTCCTATATAAACCAGTATTAACCATACCATTTCCCAAACTTTCAACATATATATCCAAAAATGGAATTTTTTCTTCAGACCACTCAACGGTAAACTTAAGAAAGTTGGTAGTGGAATTCATATCCCTAACAAAATCACTTAAATCTCTAGGGGTACCAGACCATAAGAAAAACAGGTCGTCCACAAAACGCCTGTAAAAGGGAACTGACTTAATATAATGAAGAGCAATAAAATCACCACCACGGTAAACCACCGCAGTTGAAAATAGAATCACGAATAATGTAAACCAAAAAGCTTCTGGACAACTGAGGGTGAAGCAGTGAGGTGTAGACGTACTGTAAGTTCCAAAAAATCTCCAACTGGTTAATAAAATATGGATTTTATTGCAAACAGACAAGCGCTTTCGCTAAGAGTAGCTTCATCAGGTCTATAACAATACAAATCAATTAAATTCCCATTTTTATAGTCTCTGTTGTCCCTGTGTTGATCAATCCATTGGGTAACTTCTCTATGTATAAATCAAGGAACTCTATCTTATTCTTTGAATGATTCAGTGTAAATGTGAGGAATCCCGTTAGACTGTTAATGCTTCTGAAAAACAATTCTAGTTCTTCTACAGTTCCTTTCCATAAGAGGAAGACGTCATCAACAAAACGTCGATAAAATCATTATTAGGTATATATTACTTTTGCACTAGCACTTTATTACAGTGGTACATGAGTGCTTCAATCAGATATTACACATACACTATTCAAAACATATACACTTTTTATAGTTAGACACACATAAATAAGTCATTTAGAATACCTACAGCAGTCTAGATGTATTCTAATCAACAAGTATGTATGATTTGTACATTGTTCATTACATCAGCACTTTGATATATCTGCATACCAACATAATTAGTCATCTTTGGCATGTAGTTCACACCATTTTAGTACATACATACATATACCTTCTACATACATCATCCAGTATAGTCATGAGAGGTGACATGTGATTTAATGTTCACCTATGTACACAGATGTTTAGGGTTACCCATTCCACATAACCACAGTTCTACATACATACATATTTCATATATATATTTTTTAACATATATATTTTATATATCTTATAAAAGATTTGTATATTAGTAATGTAGGCTTTCAACATGTTTTATTCCTATATGAATGTTTTAGATGGAAATATGTTTGTACCTGCTTGAGAAAGTTTCCTTCACAAAAAGTAGTGACGTTTCCCTTTTAATTGCATGATGGAATTAAGGTGAACTAAATCATTGAGACTATAAAAATGGGAATTTAATTGATTTGTATTGTTATAGACCTGATGAAGCTACTTTTAGCGAAAGCGCTTGTCTGTTTGCAATAAAATCCATATTTTATCAACCAGTTGGAGATTTTTTGGAACTTACAGTACGTCTACACCTCACTGCTTCACCCTCAGTTGTCCAGAAGCTTTTTGGTTTACATTATTCGTGACTTAATATAATGATTCATTTTAAACATGTACCTATGCTCCCATTCAGCCATAACCAGGTTGGCGTAGCTATTGGCACAAGTGCCCATAGCCACGCCATCCCATTGTAAAAACAATTGGTTATCAAAACAAATAGCAACAATCTTGAATTGCGTACACTATTAGGGCCATATCCCTCTTTCACCTTTAAGAAGGGGAAGAACTTAAAAATCTTTTGGAAGGTAGTAACACTAGAACTATAATGAACTAAGGTATGACCAAGTGTGAATCTTGCAAATTATTGCAAATTCATGGATATAGAGTATGTATTTTACATTAGGGATCATCGTTCTACTATAACTTCGAGGAGATTTAATTGTAATTCTACCCATGTCATACACTTAGCTCAATGCCATCTATGCCCTGCTTTCTACATCGGGAAAACTGATCGTAGACTACAAGAGCGGGTACATGAGCATCTTTACTACATTAGAAGGAGAAAACCAAAAATGCCCTAGCTAATCATTATCAAAGAGAATTCCACCCATAGTTTTACTTTTAGAGTTATCGACCATATTCCAAAAGATTCAAGGGAAGGACCAAGATCTCTACTTTTAGAGAAAAGGGCAGATCTGGCTGGATGCTTGCCACTACCCTGGCATCAATGATTGTTATTCTATACAGTGCCTCTTAAAACTTAAGAGCTTGAACAAGGTAACCTATAACCTTTATGGTCAATAATTATTATAGGCTAGTTTTGCAACCAACATAGTGAAAGCAAAGGCAGAGTACAATGTTGATCCTTACAAGATTAGCATTTCTTGTCAACACATTTATTGTATTTTTATTGTACTTGCAATCGCTTTACTGCACTATAGTTGTAGGTTGTATATATTAGTAACACTGACTGTTTAGCTTTTTTATAGTGCAAATTTGCATTTCCTTTACTGCACTATGGTTGTATGTTGCATATATTACTAGCACTGACGGTTTAGCTTTTTCATTAGCTTAATTGATACTTAAGCAATTGAGTTAATAGGAGAAAGAAGGGGGAAGTGTATTTAAATAAGTTTGCATTTGCTTTTCGTTGTCTGAAGTTGAATTATTAAACTAGATGAAAAACGCTTAACTTTACTTGCTTGTGATACCACAGGTTTTATCTTTATTATTTTAATAAAGAGCTGAGATGCTGTAGAATTTGAGGTGTTGTTTTTCCTGCCTTGGTTTGTTTTTTTTGCAGTTTGTGGTGCCGTTTGTGTTTTTTCAACAGTTTTTTTTTTTATTTATGCAATGATGGATATGCATGTCGAATTTTAAATTTGTCAATTACAACACCAAGTAATTTAGTATAGGGTTCTGGTCTGATAGTGAAAGCAGATCTGTGTCGCCAGTGTTTTAGGAAGGAAAAGTAGTTTAGTTTTTTTTTTTTTTTTTTTAATATTTAGAATTAGTTGATTATCAGGTTTCAATGGATGTAAAAAAAAAGTGTCTTTGGTAAAGGGAAAGAGTTCTGGGATGCTGTGAGCAGAGTTAATAAGGTTCGAGTTGTTAGCATATTTGTGTGTGAAGAGGTTGGTAGCAGAGCATAAACTGTTAGTAAAAATACTGAACAAGAGAGGAACCTATATAGAAGCTTTGGGGGACATCAATGTTAACAAGAATCAGGGAGGTGAGTAGCTAGAAAACCGGCTTAAAGAGAGGGTGGAGATATGACGGTCAAAGTTTAGTTATCAGTTTAGAGTGTGAGAGAGTATCAAATGCTTGAGAGGTCAAGGAATAAACAGGAAACTAGTAGGTCGTCATGGGCTTCTGCTACTGTTTGGGTGAATGAGACTAGAGCTATTGATGTACTGTGGTGGTATCTGAAGCCGTGTTGGGTGGGAGTAAGAAGGTTATTATCTAGCAGGTGTTTAAGTAGCTCAGTGTGGACACACTTTTCTAGAATTTTGGAAAGGGGGGAATAGTATAGCAATGGGACAACAGTTGGATGGGTCAGTGGACTTTCCTCCCTTGTGAAGAGGGATTGTGTAGAAGGATTTCTATACATCTTGGACAAGAGATTTAGTAACAGAACGATTATGAAAGATAGAAACAGGCAGCAATTTTAAGAAAGTAGGAAGGTAGACTGTCAACAGGGCAGGGCTTAAGTTTATTTAGTTGGATTTGATTGAAGCCAATGAGAACTGGTTGTGGATAGAATGTAATGGAGGAAGGAGGACTGGGATGTAAAGGTAGTGAAGAGACAGTACAGCTATTTGGAGTTGGCTTTTGCATTTTTTTCAATAAAGTTATTTACAAGAGCAGCAGTCTCTGAGGCAGTATTGAAAGGGTTGGGGGTAGGAGGATTACCAGGGTGGAGGATTTTATTTATGGAAGACCAAAATTATTTAGGGTTATGTGGGCTACTTTGGTTGGAGGCAAAAGAAAAAATGTTTTTGTCTCTGATAACTAGCTTTTTACACCTGTTTCCAAGTTCCTTGTAGCTTTGGAGTTTCTGGCCCACGTTTTCCAGGTAGCATCCCTCTGATGCATGACCGAGCGTGTTTGCTTAGTTAACCAGAGAGCACATTTTGTCTATATCTCGATTTTCCTGGAAGGTGCCATGGAGTTTAATACATCTAGAAATTAAGTATTGAAAGAGATTACAGCATCATTAAGGGGGAGGTTTTAAGGAAGGACCAGTTTATGTGAGACAAAATTTTCTAGATTGAACATTACAGGTTTAGGTTTCATTTCTGTAAAAGTATGTGTTTGTATGAGAAATAGAAAACAAAAAGCATTGTATGCAAGGAAATATCACACTAGGTCTTTTCATGCTATGTGCACGGATATTCTGAAAGGTGTTTCAGAAAATAGCTCTGTCAACTTTGTTTGTTCCTACACTGTTTTGGTCAAGATGAAGGACAGATTATCAGCTTACCATTTTTTAAGGTAAATAGGCAATTTAATCTTCAAGGGCAGCAGGCAATTAATTTGTAGATGAAACATTGAAATATAAAGTTGTTTGCTAGCAGCAACCTTTTCATTAGTTACAGATCTCTTTAATGTAGAATTAAAACTACTTTTACGCAGATATTGTGCATATTGACGGATATTAGTGGATTGTAATGACAGAAGTTTGAGTGGTCTTTTGTGGTGGAAATGTTTTGAATCGGGTAGTTTTGTCATTATTGGTTCATATGTTTTGTTCCATTGCTTACTGGAAAAATGTTCAAAACTATAAAATTTAAAACATGCTCTAACAAGTGATGCTGTATTATATAAGGAATATAATTTACATATTGTAGTTTAGTACAACCAGGAAAGTGAATCAAAGAACTTTTGCATGGTACAAGGGGCCTATGATATGAAAACAGCCCAGAGGTAAACTTAACCCACAACTGGCCAGATGCATTTTTTTTAACATGGGTTTCAGTGCTGCTTCGGTGAATGTGAATTTCAAAGGCAGAGAAATTTAAAAGCAGTTTTCACACTGAGACTGAATTGCTTTGTTTAGCAAATATGCATCAATGGTTTATGCTATAACATTTGAAATAAGTTTTAAATTAAATCCAAATATCTGCAATCATTGTAGAAGTAAAGCAGAAGACAGTATGCACACAGAGGTTTGAACAGTGTTTATGGCAACTGGGGAGAAATAGCTAAGTAATGGGACACTGGAATGGCTGCATGGGTGGAGGGGGTAATCAAAATTAAATGCTTTTTGCTTTCACATACATGTCCAGAATTTTTGACATGGAAAGGTGGCAACCCTAGACCAGAATGTGTTCAAAAGTCTGATTCTGTTCCAGAAAGTGATTTGAACATTTCACAGGTCAACCATTTTGCAGAAACTGTCCCATTTGCAAAATCTAATTCCCAGTTTTATGTCACACAATATGGACGAGTTTCTAAGTCTAGTGTGAAATACACAGCAATGTAGGAAGGATATATATCAGAGTGTAAAGTGTGTGTGCTATATCTTTTAAGAAGCATGCGAGGCTGTATGTGCACACATATATTCCAGACACATGCAATCCCTAGTGTAATTTTGTAGATGCAGCCAGAGAGTGAGCAAGAATGATCGCAGTAGTTAGGTTTCTATACAAGTTACTTAAATTATAGTCAGTAAGCCTCTGTAGTGGTGTGTTTTATATAAAATAAAGCTGCTTGAACAGAACCCATGAAGACTCGTTTATTCATCTCCTAATATGAAAGCGACAAGTAGATCTAGGCACAGGGGTTAAAGAGATTGCTTGAAGCTTCTCTAGTTCTAGTCTACAATTTCTCTCAACTGTGGAGATCTTAAAAGTGCAAATTTCACAAGCATTCTTAAAACAACCACCTAAGCATGTAACATATACCTGTGTGTGTGGTAGAGTTCATTCCCACACCTGCATTTCTTAAAATTCTTTTACTCTTTTTGCCCATGATGCAAAGCTATCCAATTAGCACACAAATTGCAAGCTACAACAGAGCTACCAACAGCAGTACAACTTCTAATGTAATCATCTCTTAACAGCAGTCCGATTGAAAGCAAAACAATGAATATACTGTTTAAAAAGATGCAACGAGAACGTGGTAGCCACCAACTTTTGACAGAAAACTCTCAACAAAAGATGACCTCATCTTCTCTTGTTGTAGACTCAAGCAGATGAAAAATTAATAAAGATAGATAAATACACTTTAATGACATAATGCTAATCTGGTGCCTTTTGAGGCCGGGACCATCTTACAAGCTTGTCAAGAGAGATCTGCTGAAGGGACACATTATGCAGACTATAACAAGTATGGAGGAAGGGTCTTGGTAGGCTCAGAAAGGTTTGGATGCTAGGCTAACTAGTGTTGGTCTTAGTCCTGAAGGTGATGGTTACAAAACTTTCAAAGTTTAGATTACCAATTACATGCTACAAGATACTGTGTCACTAGAACTTTGGAAGAAATAGTAATAACAGCAGGGCAAACAGCCATAAACTCCTTTTACATAAAATCAGGAGCAAGCTAAAAGTTTACTGCACAGCTTATCGTGGAAGCCATGAGAGAGGGTGAAACAGGATAGGTCACAAGCAAACCCACTCTCTTGGCTTGGAGTGAGACAGCACAACCACTCAGAATTGCCTTAAGATCCCCTCCAACTCTGGTTGGAATTCAGGCAGTGGGATGGGCATAACAATGTAGGGCACTGGAGTGGCTGTCACTGTGACACTAGAAAGAGGGGAAAAATATATATATTACTGTGTGGTGGTCAAATCTGTCCAGTGTGATTGGGAAACTACAGGTGTAAAGCACAGTAGGCTTACACTGGTGAAGTCTAGATTTAATAGTTTTGAATCCTTAGTTGGGACATGAACTAGCTGGTCTAGGAAGCAATTATTTATGAAATCTAAGAACAGATGTGCATAAATTCCTGTGGTACTACAAGCTACCCAGCTAATGGAAGAATAGCTCAAATCCCCAAGAATATTTGGCTTAGTGGTGAAATATCCCAATTTGTTTAGATATGCCTCAAGGGCTGCAGGTGATAGAGGGGATGTGGTAGTTGGCAATGATATGGTACAGATTTTTACTGATGGCAAATAAGACATGGTGGAAGCTCAACGTCACTGTAGAGCCTTATACATTTTAATGCAACTGGACTTTCTAGGAATACAGAAATGTCACCACCAACAGTCATTTCTGGAGGTGGGTCTGAATGAGTGGTAGGCACTGAAACCAGACACTGATGGGGCAGCATTACTACACTAAAACTAGGTTTCAGTAACAATGCACATCTATACTTTGGAGGTTCAGGAAGGTCTGTACAGCAATGCTATTTTTTACAGTCATGATTTTGTTTTGGCTAACACTGCTAGTTGAAAGAGACCGACTTTGCCTATAAAGGCACTATGGAGACGGAGAAAGTTCTGGCCAATACACAAAAATCATAACATGACAGGTGCATGCTCTCTCTAGCAAAACATCTAGGGCCGATCATTTCAAACTGATATATACCAGACCCAACTGAGCCAATAATTAAATGTCTGGTATCTTCTTGTTTGTACTGTGGCACTATTCCTGGTGATGAGTAGGATTCTGCTCAAGAACAGTTTCACGAAACCCCCTGACATATATTCTAATGGTTCTGGCAACTCTCCCTTCATATGATCTACGGTACTGTGTTCAAGTTATTCACTTCCATGTGCACAAGGATGCAGTTATGGGTACATTTGAAGGGACTTGAGGGCTCTTGGGGTTTGGCAGATCTTGGCACCTGAAAACAGCCTACTGTTACAATTACATTTGCTCAGCTTGGCAAGTGGTGCAACTGTGTCACTATGGAGTCTACTATGAGTAGGATGTTACCAGGGATTCACTTGAGAATCTCGAAAACTGAAAGCCCGAATTTCAGTTTTCCGAAATTCTATGCCCGAAAGCTTTAAATCGCAAAACACTAGAAGCACGAAATTTAAAATCGCGAACCTGCACTACAACATACACCACATACACAATGTCACCCCACAATCAAACATACAATCCTACACTACAAACAAGCAGGGAGGAAAGCTCCCCTGCATCCCCTCCTACTTATATATACCAACTCCGAGATCACACAACCACACAAAGGTAACTCACACCCACACATTTCACAGTCCCTTGCACACAAACAATCACAGCCAAAAACACACACCAACATACACTAAAGCCTGTAACCTACACACTCATACATACTTACCTGAACTTACAGCATTCACACACCGCAACACCAGAAGCCCTGAACCTCAGGATTTTAAATTTCATGCTTCTGGTGTTTCGCGATTTAAAGCTTTCGGGCATAGAATTTCGAAAAACTGAAATTCGGGATTTCAGCTTTTTGAGATTCTCAAGTGAACCCGTTACAAGATGCATTTGCTCAGCCTTGCTACCTTAAGAGCATTGGCTTGCCAGCTATGTGACCACCTTTTTCTATTCCAATACAACTTCTAGAGAAGATGTTTGCCTGTAAGCATGTTACTGAGTAACCAGATTACCCAACCTACACCTTGGAGGCATCTGGGGTTTGGGCAGGGGATTTCTTAAGTATTTTTAAATGTATTTACTGAATGAGCAGAAAAGAATGCTGATCACACTGGAGGAATTTCAGACTTAGCCCAGGGCTTACGACCACAAGTATTCGCTGCAAACACAAAAATATACAAACACTTAAATGCAATTATGAAAAAAGTAAAAACCTTTGAGAGTAACGTCTGTACAGCGTGTTTACTCTCCACTGTCAAAGAATGTTTATTGTAAGTTACAGTCATGCTCAAAGGGTATTTGCAAACTGTAAAAAAGGTATATTGTTATCTCAGCATTAGATTGCTAACTTTTTGACACAGGACAAGGTGTGCATGGTTGTGCGATTTGGGAACTGCCAGCAAGTTTAGCTAAGAGGCTGGTCTCCAAAGTGAGTAAAACGCTTAAACCTCTCACACAGAGATTCATCAAGTGGAAGAAGCAAACTGCTCTCATTAAGTATGAGGCAGTTAAACTTCAGAGCTCTTAGTACTAGCAGGCTGGCAAAGACTGTGCAGGAGACTGACCTCAAAAGCAACCTCATGGCTTGTACTACCTTGAGTGTAAAGAATGAAGCGATGAAGGTTATTGTAGGAAAGGAGTTTTAGTATTAAACTGGAGAGAAGATGAAGTTTTTAATGAAGACAGTACAACAGAGAAAATTACAAGAACTGAAGAGCCACAGTAAAATGAAACAGTGACTCAAATTAATAAGGTTTACAGAAACAGGAGATACAGTGTTCAATCGTTTTTTGTTGTATAACAAGCCAATTTATCTAATACAACTAGAGAAGTAAACTCTAGCCTGGTTACTTTCAATTTAATGTCTGGCTCAGCTTACCTAATGAGTGAGTAGCAAAAGCAGCAACAGCATGCAATTACAACGACAGCAGTAAAAATGACCGATCAAATACAATCTGAATGGTTGCTGCAAGAGCTAAGGGTTATATAGTGTCAATAGCACCAGGATGGTGAAGTGTTAGCATAGTGTCCTTAACCTCAAGACCACCATCTTCTTTCAAAAAGAATTTAACATGATGCATGAAAGGTACAGCGAATATGATCTTGCTTCAATGTCAGAAAATGCAACATCCTGATATTTTGCAGACCTCTTTCCTAGGTTTGTATACTACTGTTGGGGAAATTAAAAGTTGACAAAACCGTTAAAGATATCAGAGTATCAGAAAATAAACTCTCTTTGGATACCCACACAGCCACTACCATCTATAACACATAAGCAGTTGTTCACCCATCCTCCATTGGGAAAGATAAGTAACGGTCATACTTTATATGGCTCTTAATAAATCAACAGAGCATTGCATCCTGTTACCACCTATCTGCATGCCACCCTGTGGAAAAACAATTAAAAGATTCCTCAAACACAGTTCAAGGCTGGTCTTATAGGGAAAGACAGCAACCCCCCCCCCCCCCACACACACACAATTTTCTCTTTATTTTATCAACTTCTTAGATGAACTCTGTGTCACACATACATAAATGGCTTTATTTTAAACATTTTGCTTAGAATACCTCCTAGTAATCTAAATACAAGAGGACATTCAACAACAATAAAAATGAAAACCAATCGTCCATGAAACATAACTGCCTCTCTCAATCTCTTCCACTCCTGCAGAAGAAACCCCTTCTTCAATTACACTGAGCCCATAAATACCTTCAAGAAGGAAATGGATTAGTGCATGGGCACTTCCAAGGTCCAACATGAAGTCCAGGATATCAAGCTCACAGACAAAAGCCATAAATAAAATCAAAAAAGATGTTAGGACAAGATAAAAACTAATAACAATAATAATAAAAATAAAAAAGTCTACATCTTGAACCAGGAAAAAAAAACAAGCAAACCTGAAAAAAACAAAATAGCAAACCTGAAAATTGTCTCTGAGGGAGTGACTAAATTTCAGCTATTCAATGCAAAAAATAAAAACTTACAGCTACATACTCCCGCAGCCATTTGTCAAGCAGTGTTGCACATCGTTTTCAAAGACATTTTTTCCTGCAAAACATTCTGTAACAGAATCTCACAATCTGAAGCCTTTTCT
>NC_056745.1:553397901-553415917 GCF_019279795.1 Protopterus annectens | reverse complement strand
AAAACCAGCACCACCATAATCTTTTTAATGTTACCATTATCTACAGAATTCTCTAAAATACAAACTATGCTAAAAATCTTTAGTAGTATTTTTATTGTCAATATTATTAATAAGACTACCCCCAGAATTCCTTTTAATCAGGGTTTTCTCCATAGCTTCATCTACCAAATTGCTAGGATAACTTCTAACATAAAACGTATTTTTCAAAATTTCACATTCTTTAATAAAAAAATCCTCTTCATCTGTAAGTCTATTTATTCTATCAAACTGACTATTAACTATATTTTGTTTTAACCTAGTATTATGCATAATATTGTAATGCAGATAACTATTACTTTGCACTACTTTTTTATAGATCTTAACCTTAATTTTATCCTCAGTTTTATACATGGTGAGATCCAGGTAATTAATGCATTCCTTATCCCAATTAAAAGTAAATTTCAAAAAATCTGACACAGAATTCCAATACATAATAAAATCCATCAACTCATCTTTGGTCAAATTCCATAACATAAACAAATCATCAATAAAATGCTTGTAAATAACTATATGTTCTCCAAAAAACAGAATTTAAAATAAATTCCCTTTCCCAATTCATCATGATAAGACTGGCATAACTGGGGGCCATAGCTGCCCCCATAGCCACCCCTTTCTTTTGTCTGTACACTAAATTCTCAAATTCAAAATAGTTATACAACAAAATAACATCCACGATTTCAATAAATAGAATAACTTCTTCAGCAGAAAAATATTATAACTCTTGAAGCACTTGATTAACCCTTTCTAGCCCTTCATAATTCAGAATAACAGTGTGAAGTGACACTACATCAGCAGTACCCGACCATATATTATTATCCACTGTCATTCCTTTGATGAAGCTATTAAACTCAAATGATTCTTTAACATAAGATTTTGTTGACAACCAACTTTTGCAAAAATTTGCAACATAAATAGCCGTGGACTAAATTTTATTTCCACTACTTGCTACAATACACCTAAAAGCTGGTTTATCTAAATTCTTGTGAATTTTGGGAAGGCCAAAAAACCTTCCCAATCTTGGCTTACTAATTCTAAAATAATCATCTATTTCACTACTAATCCTTCCATCCACTCCTCAATAAAGGAGTCTTTCAAACTGTATGAGAATTTAACTGTTAATATGCTCACTACAGTATAATAATTTTCAATATTTAAACTATCAAAAATAACCCATCTATAAAAACTATAGTGCATGACTCTAATCGTATTGCCCTTATCTGCTTTAGTAATATAAATATCTTTATTATTTTTTTAATTCTTCAAGGGCTTTCCTTTCATTTGAAGTCAAATTGTAAAACACATTCTTATTTTTATTATTCAAAACATCTTTCTTTTTCACAGGTTAATACAAATGATTCCAATTCCGGATTTAAATGTGGGTTAAAAAAAATGGGCCTTTTAAAAAAAATCATCTTTAATATTTAAACCATTAAAAAACTTTTAAATTTGACTTGCTCACATATTCCCTTAGCACATTAATAATAGAAACAATATTAGCCATTGCTGAAAAGACAAAACTCAAACCTTTACTTAATACTTTTGCTTGTTCATTAGTTAATATAACAGATGATAAATTAACAATTTTAAAATTAACTACAGTACCATTGTCCATGTTTATCACTTCTCCTGCTTTCTGTTTATTAAATCTATTGCTTGTTTCTTGCACTGAAACTTCTGACAACAGCAACTTGCCCTTTCCATGTCTGAGAACATCCTCCTTCTTCAATAAATCCTTTTTCTTTTCTGCCCTTTCTGGGGTTTCTGTATAGCCACCTGAGCCCAAGTTCTTTTCCCTGTACCTCCATTCTGACAAATGTTGACTTTCTGAAAACCCTGCCCTTTCATGCTTGGATTATAATTGAATTTCTCATTCGTAACCCCTTTTGTAACAGACTGGACAGTAACTGGTTTGGAAACTTCTTCTGCATCATCCAAAACTGTTCTTGTTCTCTTTGAAGCTCTGCTTGCAACCTCATGAGCTTCAGGAACATCTTTCTGAACTTCCCTGTCGTTGTCCACATTGGTGCACAGATATATAAAGTTTAACCTTTTTTTCATAATCTTCCTTATCCCTGTTATATTTCTTTAGTTTCCGCTTCTGCTACAGTTCATTTTCATTCGAAAGTTTCTTTTGTATGCTTTCCATTCTTGCTTCAAAATTCTCCTTTGAAATCACTTCCTTGAGTTCATTATATGATACAACCACGGATTAATTCAATACTGCAGCCCAGTGCGCTCATTCAACACCTTCCAAGCACCCAACAATTCCTCTGACAACTGACCTGTGGCTGGCATATTCGACGCTCTAAGTCCTGTAGCAACTCTCTTAGCTGACAAGCAGACTTCAAAAAAAGACAACACATCCCATTGCAACCTTTTCATTTTTAGTAGACCCCCCCAAAAAAAAAAAAAACATTAAACTCTATCAACAAATCTGGCCCAAAATGCAATTGGTTGAAATTAGAGGTTTGCCCTTCATTTACAAAGGTATTGGTTGGACAGGACAAACAGTTGCTAAGCAACTGATCCATAGCCCTGTAACTACTTTTTTGAATACTGGCTCCTGTTTCGTTATTTTGTCTTGTAGGAATTTTTTTTTTTTATTTTAAAAAGCCCAAACCCCTCTGCTTCAATTAAACAAAACTGTCATTAACAGCAAAGTGAACACAAGTCTGTATCCTTTAAAACTGGTATATATATGTGAAAAATAAGAGAAATGGGTCCCAAAGTTGTTGTTTAACTTACATATTTCTCATTTTATCTGTTCAATAAACCACTAAAAGATAAATAAAATGCCTTATTGTTTGATAACATTAAGTCTTGAATCTTATCTACTGTCATCTTGAAGAGGTGAGCAGCTGCCATACTGCAGTTAACGATTCCTATTATGTGCCTCAGAAAAAGATCAATTTCCTTCCCGAATCATCTATTTACATTTAGTGAAAATGTAATAATAATAGATAAATAGATGGCAGGAAACAGTAGATGTACCTTTATTTGTTTTTTTCTTAAGTTCTCTAAGAGGGAGAATGTTTTTCTCTTGGATTGTCAAAACGAATGTTACATTTATCTATTTTGAGTGGTGATTTAGCCCAGGCAGCCATAAGAACAAGCTCTTTATCTTGAGAGGAAAAAAACTTAATAATAATAATAGATCTCGGAGAAGTGTTATTTTTAGATGCAGGAGTAACGAAGGATCTATGTGCTTTCTCTGTTCTGAATGAGAGTGCTTCTGGTTAGTCTAAAATTTTAGGGAGCCAGGAAGATAAAAAAATAATTATATTACTACCTTCAGTTCTTTCAGGTAATCCAAATATATGTATGTTATTCCTGCGAGATCTGTTTTGAGGTGATCAATTCTGGCTAGGAGAAGTGTATTTTGCTTTAACAGGAAATCAATATTGTTTTCATCTTCATTCAGTCCTCCTTCTATGTCATTTAAAAAACCTTTGATACCTGATATCTGAGTCTTCTGCAGCTATAGAGCTTCATTGATTTGTTCTAATTGCTTGGAACAGTTCTGTTTAAAATCCTCAACTTTGGTGTCCAATTTATCTACCTTAAGTGATAACTCTTGAATGTTAGTACTGAATGAATCCCTTTTTTAAGTACGGAATCTTGTGAAGTTACCTTTGTATGACTCATTATAAGGCTGGATATAGTGATGAATATTTCCTACAAAGAATCTGACAGGAAAATAATATGTAAAAAATGATTTGATACAATCCTCAAGCACTGCAAGATTTATCGAAATTCACTCAATTAAGTTGTTTAGAATGGTTTAGAAATATAATTTATTGTCAGAAATATATGTAGAAGCAGAGCAGCAGAAACGTGCTGCTACCCTAGTCATATCCTGGCCAAACCACCTCAAGCATAAGTAATATTGTAATATAGTGAGATGGAAAATTATGATTATATTCACAGTCTTTCATTAGACAGATTACTCTTTCAGGTAGTGGGTAAGAGGATTACTTCCTCCAGCACACTGCAACTCACTGAACAATTATTTATGGTCTCCTTCTATCAAATATTTTAGGCACACAAACTACCAACCTCGATACAAAAAATCCCTTGTGATTTCCATTCTCCTCGCTCCACAGCAATTTAATTACCAAGTGCTACAAACAGTGGTATCTAAACACAGGGAAAAGAATCTCTGCAGTGTAACAACCTCATTTTTGTTGAAGTAAAACTGCTTTAGGCACTAAAGTGCGAGTTTGGAGTGAAATGGAAGTGAGACTCCACCAGATGGTGGCACTGTTCTGTGGCTGACACACACACACACACTGCATAGTCACTAACAGTGCAACTACATAGGTTCATAGATTAGTACTAAGCTAACTGCCCTTGCGAGCCATATTAAGTCTAGTCAATTATCCCTTGTGAGACTCAAACCCTGCACCTTGTGTTTGTAAGACAAACACTTTAACCATTAGGCCACCCTCCCAACCCTTGGGCACAGATGGGGAAAAAACATTGCACATGAATATCTATATCTCTCAATAAACATACAAAAAGAGACAGACTTTTCAACAACAACAACTCAATAATTTACCCTTCCCCTACAATAAATGCATACTGCCGATAAGTTAAGTATGAAACCCCATCGCTCACCGTATGAAGTTGTACTGCTAAACTTGAAAGTAGGACGCAAGGGCACTGGATTCCAATGAATTACACATACTAACAATGTGTGATTTCCAGTGGCTGTACTCACAAAAGCTGAATAAAGAAGGAGAGTAACCAATGGAAAAGAAATCTTTCACTTTTCTTTGTTTTTTGCAGCATTCTTTTCATATCAGGGCTGTGCCCACTATTAAAATTGTTTTGCCATCTTTGTTAGGGCAGTTGTGAGACTCTGGCCAAGAAAGAGTACGCTGTAATGTTCACTCACAAGTGCCCTAACAAAGATGGCAAAACACATTTTAACTCTCTCTTTTTATTCCTCTCGAGAAATAAATTTATTTTTGTACCTCTTGATTTTGTTTCTCCTGTCTGTTCGCTGGATGGCACTACAGCTGGCAGTGCAGTTTCTGGGAGTACAGCCATGGGAAATAACATGTTAGTATATATAATTCATTGGACGTCAGCGCCCGACAGCCTTACTTCCTACTTTCAAGTTTAGCAGTACAACTTCATACGGTGAGCGATGAGGCTTTCATACTTAACTAATCGGTAATATGCATTTGTAGTAGGGAAGGGTAAATGGGTGATTTGTTGTTGTTAAGTCTGAGGATGTAACATTCTGTCTCTTTTGTATTTTCTTTCTTTTTTATGTTTATTGAGACCATCAGCAGCGGAGTCTCACTTCCGTTTCACTTTCCTGCCTAAAGAAGTTTCACTTAAAACAAACAAAAAAAAAAAAAAAAAAAAAAATGGCAAATTTCACCCTAGACATCCACATCCCACCCCCCATTAGGGAAACCACCGTAAAAGATTTCTCCAAAGCCAACTTCATGCTTCTTAAGACAGAAGTGGCAAGCTTCACGACACCCATGCTGACCGACAATAGAGATACGACTGCCGAATCCTATACAATTGCCTTTATAACCACTTACACAAGTACATGGATCATGCAATCCCTATCAGAACCAAGATGTTAACCTCCTGGTGGTGAAAAAAAAAAAAAAAAAAAAAAAAAAAAAAAGAAAAAAAAAAGAAGACTAAAATCCCATGAATGAAGGAACTCCATGGTCAGCGTCAGTAAGAAGTGGAGATCCGTCATAAAATCCTCCAAAGCTAGTTATGAAAACAAAATCGCCACTGATTCTAAAGACAACCACAAAGCATTCTATAGCTATGTCAAGAATCTCAATGGCAACACTCAGATCTGCTCTGAGTTGCAGCACAATGGCAGTAAATATACAGAACCAACTGATATTGCCAACATCCTGGCAGACAGGTTCAGTGCTAATTTTACCTCTCTCTCATCCCCTAAAGGGCCCATCTCTATATCAGAAGAATGCAAAGTACCTGTAATCACGGCTGCACAGGTAAAAAAACACACTCTCCAAAGCCAAGAACACAGCATCCATGGGACCTGACAACATCCCAGGCTGTGTTCTACATGAACTATAGAACGAACTGGCAGCCCACCTAAGTACCATGTTCAATCATAGCCTCACCTCAGGCTTTGTACCCACTGAATGGCGCACAGCAATGGTTATCCCACTCCACAAAGGGGGAGCCACCATGGACCCTGGGAACTACCGCCCCATTAACCTGACGAGCCTGGTCTGCAAGGCTATGGAGTGTATCATCATGGAACTTAGAAACAATGACATTGGTAATCTCCATACTCTGGACCCTACCCAGTTCGGGTTTGTAAAAGGCAGATCATGTCTACTAAACCTGACAGACTTCTCTGAAGCGGTCACCAAAGCCGTAGATGAGGGTAAGGTAGTTCACACAGCCTATCTAGACCTCGCCAAGGCTTTTGACACCATCCCCCACTCTGGAATTATAGACAAACTCACTATACTAGGTATAAATCCCTATGTCACAAGATGGGTTGCCAACTGGCTCACTGACAGAACCCACACTGTGAAAGTAGCAGACTCCAAATCCAACTTCAGACAAGTGGAGTACCACAGGGTTCAGTCCAAGGTCCTCTCCTGTTTGGTATCTACTTCTCTGAAGTACAGGCTAACACAGAAGGTCTTTGGCTAACAAAGTTCGCAGATGACTGCAAACTAGGAGCCATAATCAATACTCCTAGCAATGTGGGCATCCTATAAAAGGGCCTCACTGAGACAGATGCCTGGTGTCAAAGCCATGTAGCAGACTCCAAATCCAACTTCAGACCAGTGACAAGTGGAGTACCACAGGGTTCAGTCCTAGGTCCTCTCCTGTTTGGTATCTACTTCTCTGAAGTACAGGCTAACACAGAAGGTCTTTATTAACAAAGTTCGCAGATGACTGCAAACTAGGAGCCATAATCAAAACTCCTAACAATGTGGACATCCTACAAAAGGCCTCACTGAGACAGATGCCTGGTGTCAAAGCCATGGCCTCAAGCTCAATGCCAAAAAGTGCATTGTCATCCCTTTTGGTAAAAACTCTGTACCCATGAACTACCACATAGGCGGTAGTCTACTTAACACCAAAAGTGTGATAAAGAGACCTTGGGACACAGGTGGACAGTAGTCTCTCATTTGATAATCACATTGCCACAGTAGTCAGGAAATCCTTCTATGTGGCACACCTCATCACAAAAGGTTTCTCATCCAGGAAAAAAGAGGTCATTGCTCTCCTCTACTCATCACTCATTAGACCCATTATAGAGTACAGCACCCCTTTTGGTATGTACAGCACCCCTTTTGGTATGTACCTCACAAGACATCTACAACAACTGGAAAGGCAACAGAAATACCTCAGAAAGAGGATTACCAGCCTCAAAATGATGCCCTATGCAGACCGTCTCAAAAAACTCCAGCCTTACTCTCTCACATATCGCCTACTCAGAGGTGATCTCTGCCTAACATACAAAGCTATGTCAAACCCAGAGCTGTTGGATATGCTCCACGTAAAGAAATCCCAATCCCTCCGAGCTGCACGCTCTACGGACATAAACATTGTCACCACAATAAACAGAACATGCTGGAGGGATACATTCCTGTCTCAGAGACTTCCCATACTCTGGAACAAACTACCTATCTATATCAAACAAAGCTCCTCATTAGCACTCTTCAAGAAAAATCTTGATGACTGGATGGGAGACAGGAAATTCACCCTGGGATCACTTCTGTGGCTCTACTTGAAAGGGGCACAGGAACATAATTTTCTTGGGTGGCAAAAGCCAGGGTACTGTTTGGCTAGGCTTATATAGGCCCAAGGGCCAATAACCTATTACCTACCTATGAACCTATGTCCTGACAGCATACCTCTCAACCTCTTAAAGCAAGAAATCTGGGCAAAGCCAAAATTAAAAGTGGGGCAAAGGCCCAAAATAGCGACATTTTTTTAAATATCTTCTTACAAATTTAGAAAGCTGATAGAACAACAGGTTTTGCGTTAGTATTAATTTTTCTGTAGGGTATGAAGTCTGAAATTCAAATGTTTATCATTGTTTTCTAACTTCAATCTTTAACGAGTTGCCATTAGTTTGCCAGAAAACCATCATTTTATGAAAAATGGACCAAAAATATGAGCAAAAAATCAAGACATTCTCGAAATTCTGTACAGTTGAGTGGTGTGCCCGAGAGTTCAGCACAAAATTATTTCTTAAATTTCCTCTAATACTTGCTTAAACATGTCATTTTGAACCTGAAATGCCCTAATTTTATGTGAAACAGTAAAAACAACTCAAATTCTGCAACAGTTAGTTTTTATTTTGGCAAAACGTGAATTCCAGTCCTTTGCAATGAAAGTGGATATGGCTTGTGGTCTGTGAGACTATATATTCCCCTTAATAACTGTACATATATATATATATATATATATATATATATATATACAAACATACATACACACACACTGTGCGCGCGCGGGTGTTTGTGGTTACAAAATACTGTGGTATGGGTAAATCAAGCCTGAAAACGAAAAACGGGTACCCGTATGAAGTTTGTTGCACCACCTCGTGTGGGCACTTCCCACTGTTATAAAGTTATATGAACAAGAAGTAATATGTAAACGAAACCATACAATGTAAAACACAATCGTACATTGATAATCAGTACTCTCTTCCCATACAATTCAAATCGCTCGTATTACTCTGAAGTTAAATTGTCACAATTCCTACTGCATGAAGTATACCATTTCTGTATCATAATGGTTTTTCATTTAATCATACGGTACAAATACAAATCATATCTGTACTTATGTCATTTAAATGTGTTAGCAACGGAAGAAGGTATGAGTCAAATGGACCATCTTCATGGGACGCACATAGTGCAAAAAAGTCACACATTGCTATAGTTGCTGAAGTAAATACTGCGCTGTAAATGTGCTAATCAGTCACTGAGGTACTCAAAGGCTGAGGCATTCGTTGTCGGATTTAAAAAGCGTTACGTTCTTGAGCTTTTCTCCCAGGGACTACAATGAGTATCGATGGGACAGTCAAACTTGACATTTCGCATGTACGCAATCAATAATCCAAGAGCCGTTTCTACAAATGGTGAGAGTCCGAAGCATATGCATATATATAGTCTGTCAGATAAGTTTTGCTCATAAATTTAAAAATGAAACGTTTTTGCACCTAGTACAGCTCAGGCGTTTAGTATTTTTAAACAGAACGTATAACCGTGTTTACCTTGACTACGGCTAATATTCCTGGTCATGCATGGTTAAACAACTTCTACTTCCTTCAAATCATGAGTCGTTAATTCATAGGGAAGGTAAACAGCCCGTCTAGAAACGTTACTTTGTTCTAAAGTTTGAAACAGAAAAAAATCCACTATGCGAAAACTGAAAATATTGTGACACTTAAAACAATCCTAAAATAGCACCACTGAGTACCCTTACTCAAGCCTTGACACTCAGCTATTTAGAGGGACTGCCTCTTAAGTTAACAATGCATTGGGAAATGAACGTCTTGCATGAAAGTCTATATGTAACGTCATGTCCTGTAGGACGAGCGTGCAACACTCGGTAATATGGCGGCGGTACAATTAACGGATAGGGAGCTTTGGACCGAGCTTAAAAGTCTTGGGTGTCTTGCAGGTCCTATTACTGAAAGTACGCGCCCGGTTTATCTAAAGAAACTAAAGAAATTACGTGATGAACAACAGCGTGCTGGAACCCCCAAATCCAGAAATATCAACAGGACAATCCCAGCAGCCGGAACGTCTGGAGTCCGGGCCAGACCCGCCAGTGATGACGTCACTCAGATGAGCAATTGCCTCCCCAGCAGGAATGTGTCTGAGAAAAGGTTAGATGGCAGTAAGTTTGTACTGGGATTCAGCTCCGACGAGTCTGATGCAGAGGCTGCCCCGAAGAGGCCTTTTAGCAAGAGGGACCAAAGTCCTCACCAGCGTTGGGAACTCAGGCCTATGTCCTATAAAAGACAGGGATTTGGCTTTAACACTGTTTCATCCCATGAAAACAGGAGGAAGCAGGCATCGTTATGGGAGAGTAATTTAAGTGCTATGAATCGGACTGAATTTGAGAATCATGTTGAGGAGTACCAAAATAATCGGGTCAATAACATTAACTCTATTAAAAGCAGTTATTCGGACTCTGAAGAAGAAGTAGGTAGTTCAGATGTATGGTGTACGATCAAGCCCAGACGTACACCTGGTAAAACAGGGTCGTCTGCTAATAAAAGTAAAGGGATGGAGACGGGCAAGAAGCACACTGGAGCTGCCACGCTTTTAAGTGGCAGCACTGCCTTTGGAAGCCTTGGCATAGCTCAGGGCGGACTGGAAGAAATGGAAAGTGATAAAAAGGTGACGTCCTTCACTGCAAATGTGAATAATTGTGGATCTGTGTTAAACGATAGAGAGAGAACTAGTAACAGTGTTGGTGCCCATAGAAAAAGCAGTCTGGACGCAAACAGCACCTTTAATACCACTTCGAAAGTATGTTCCATTCCGAACAACACAAGTGCCTCCCACACATTAAATCATATCGGTCATTTGGACACCAGACATACTTATTGCCAAAGTGCATATAACAGGGAGCGGACGGGACCTGAAGAAGAACTTCTCCAGCAGTTTAAAAGCGAGGAAATGTCTAGTAGTGCCCGCGTCAGTGCTCACTATCTGTCAATGGTTCTTTTGACTGCTGGGTGCTTGTTTTTTCTAATTCTTGGATTAACCTACTTGAAGGTTAGAGGTTCGGCAGCTCCTCAGAATAAGGAAATAATCAGTAAGTATGCAATAGTTCGTTTCAGCAACACATTCGTACATACGAATTTGGTAGTAATTATCTCGGTGTACCGGTATGTATGGAATAGGGTGTACTACTCTCACACAGTTGGTGCGCGGCCGTGAGCCCCGCCCAGAGGCAGTCCTTGACCAAACCATGCTACCTCTCTGTGTGCGCTTTTCCTTAAGTTATTGAGCACATTTTAATGTCTTAGAACTGTAACAAACGCTAATATTGTTTCTGTATGAGATGTGGAATGCGTTGTAGTAACGCAGACGTTATTAAAAAAAAAACATTTTAACCTTCCTCCTGGTTCAGAAAATACTTTTTTAAAAAGTACTACCCGTGCCACCCTTTCAGAAATCCTAGGTGGAACATGCTAATAATTTTCCTGGGTCACACTTCGTCGCCAGCAGACTAATCATCTTCCTCTTTCGGCTTTTCCCGGTTAGGGGTCTCCACAGCGGATCACCTGTCCGCTCATGATTGGCAGTGGAGTTTTACGGTGTCGAGTTGACAGCCCGGCACCCAACCTTCCACTGAAGGCTTTCCTGTGACCCCGAATTAGATTAAGAAGCTAATTGACTGAGAAATAAATAGGGGAGTGGTCTCTCTCTCAAAACTATACAAATATTTAATTTTTCATTCATTTGCCTGTGTTTGAACCATTTTATCCAGTTCTGATTGTAAGGGGAGCCAAAAGATAGACAAGCTATTTCTGGGTAAGAAGTCAGTCCGTTTCAGCACCAAGTTTGTGCACACATGGGTAGTTTGAAGTATGGCATTTCATTTACTGCATGCCTTTGGGTAGGAGATAAAATCTCGAGCATTTGATGCAAACCCATTGGACGTGGGACAGGCAGACTTTTCACAGAAAGCACCCCAGCTGAGAACCGAAATGATGAACCAGGTACTGAGAGGCATTACCTACATTTTTTGAATATTTAATGTGTAGGTTACAGGTTACCAACTTGCATAGGTTCATAGGTAGGTACAAGGCTGTCTGCCTGAAGGCATTTATAAGCCTAACCGGAATATGTTGGCTTTCGCCGCCACCCCCTTAGATTAGTTCCCTGTGCCTCTGTCCAGCAGAACCACTGAAGTGATCCCTGGGGTAAACTTGGTTTCCCATCCACTCGTCAAGTTTTCTTTTGAAGAGAGTCTGCGAGGAGCTCTGCCTAATGTGGATTGGAATCTTGTTCCAGAGCATGAGAAGTCTCTGGGATAGGAATCTATCCCTCCAGCACGTCCTATTTATTGTTGTGGTGAGGTTTAGATTCCTGGATCGTGTGGCTCGGGGGGGGGGGGGGTATGGTTTTCTTTAGGTGGACCATGTCCATCAATTCTGAGTTGGTCATGGACTTGTATGTCAGGCAGAGTTCACCTCTGAGTAGGCAGTATACAACAGGGTACAGATGAAGTTTCTTCATTCGAGCTGCATAGGGCATCTGCTTGAGGCCAGTGATCCTCTTGGTGAGGTGGTACTTTGGTCTTTCCAGTTGTTGTAGGTGTCTTGTAAGGTACATCCCAAATGGGGCATTGTACTCTATGATGGGACTGAGTGATGCGTCGAGGGGCCCAATGACCTCTTTCGATCTGGATGCAAACCCTTTTGTGATAAGGTGGGCCACATAGAAGGATTTTCTAACCACTTTGGCAATGTGATTATCAAAGGAGAGGTTACTATCTACTTGGGTCCCCAGATCCCTTAGGCCTTCCATATTTAGGGGGCTACCACCTATGTGGTAGTTTGTGGGTACTTTGTTTTTTCCAAAGGGGATGACTATGCACTTTTTGGCATTTAGCTTGAGGCCATGATTTTGACACCAGGTATCTGTCTGTGAGACCCTTTTGGAGGATGACTGTGTCGGCAAGAGAGTCAATTATAGCCCCTAGTTTGCAGTAGTCTGCGAACTTGGTCAGCCATAGTTCTCCTGTGCGTGACTGTACCTCTGAGAAGTGTATGTCGAACAGGAGGGGTCCTAGGACTGAGCCCTTTGGAACGCCACTTGTAAACCAGTTTATAGTCAGACCTAGCTCCCGCAACTCTTACCATGTGGGTTCTGTCCATGAGCCATTTGGCAACCCATCTCGTGACGTAGGGGTTTATGTTCAGGCTGGTGAGCTTGTCTATAATACCTGAGTGGGGAATGGTGTCGATGGCTTTTGCGAGGTCTAGGTAGGCTGTGTGGACCACCTTTCCCTCGTCTATAGCCTTGGTATCTGTCTCAAAGTAGTCCACCAGGTTTAGGAGGCTTGATTTGCCCTTAACAAAGCCGAACTGGGTAGGGTCCAGTGTTTGAAGGTTCCCAATGTCTCTGTTAATGAGATCCATGATTTCCTGTAAACAAGCCTAAGATAGAAAATATAATATTGGATATTAGGATGTTTACACGTAAACTGAATTTTCAACATTTGTTTAAAGACAAAGCAGTAAAAGATAAAGGGGATAGTTTAACTAGACTAAGTACATACAACCCCCCACTTCAACATGAAATTTTAAATTTTGAAAAATGTGTTAACAGAGTTCGTAGCGAGTACAGGAAAGGAAGAAAATTGAAGAAAATTTTGACCAAGGCTGCGGCCGATTTATTAGATAACTTGAGTAAAAATGACAAGATACGTATTATGAAGCCTGACAAGGGGGGGAGGGCTGGTGATTATGGACAAATGGGACTACATCAAAATGATGAAAGATATTTTGGATACCGAGGAACATTATAGCTTGGTAACCAGAAATGAAATAAATATTTCCTATAGAAAAATCGATTTGATTTTAGATGATAATTTACTTACAGGTATGATTGATACCAAATTATATAATTTTTTAAAAGTTCCCAAACCAGTGATACCTGCTATCTTCGATATACCCAAAATCCACAAATCCTGGTCCGACCCCCTATTGAGGCCTATCGTATCTTCCCAAGGATCAAAAACGCAGCCTTTAGCTGTCTACGTTGATACAAAAGTTAAAAAAATTTATAATAAATATAATCATATCTTAGTAGATTCTTGGGACTTTTTACAAAAAATTGGGAGAAGCATTTATACTGACGAAACTCTTTATTACCATTGATGTGAAAGATTTGTTTTCTGTCATTCCCCAGGTCTTAGGTTTAGAATGGTTTGAAGATATGTTACAGGAAATGAAATTTTTAACAGTTGAAGAATTTAGATTAGTTTTAGAAAGCATGGAATTGGTTTTAAAATATAATTACATGTATTTCGAGGGTGATTATTATCACCAAAAGGACGGGGTTGCTATGGGTTCAGCCTGTGCCCCAGTTTTCGCCAATATAGTAATGCTGTTTTGGGAGAAGAACTATGTTTTAAATTCTATGTATAGTCAATACATTGGCCAGTATTTTCATTTTTTAGACTATATTTTTGTCCTATGGACAGGATCTTACAATATGGTGAATGAATTTATTAGTTACATTAATCAGACAACTTCATTTTTACAATTTACACATGAAGTTGGAAGAAATGAAATTCACTATTTGGACATAAACTTGATTACGGATCACAATAATAAGTGCTATAAATCCAACATTTTTAGAAAGGAACACTACTCTAATGCGTATCTACACTTTGATAGTGACCATCCTTACCAACTTAAAAAGAACATTATAAAAGGACAGATGATTAGGATGGCTAGAATGATTTCAGATGAGACAGAATTTTTGGATGAAATCAACAATATAGAGAGAATGTTTATGGACAGAGGATATCCTATGGACTTTATTATCCCAATTAAGGAATATGTAACAGCAAGGAGAGGTGTTAAATATACTCCACTATGTGTTAAGGATGGTGTGCTAGTTTTTGAAGGAAATTCAGTACTCAATATTGACATTAATATTGATGCAAATACAGTACTTAATACCAACTATAATAATGAAAATGTTAACAACATGGATAGTAGGAACAATAGTTTGAATACACAGGAAAGAGTTAGGGAGGGGGTTACACCATATTTGACCCTTACTTACCATCAAGGTATAGGTTGCTTGAAAAAAAGCATACATGAAACATGGGAAATGTTCAAAAACATGGCAGTGAGGACGGATGTCTTCCAAAACAAGACTAAATTCAGCTTCAGAAGAAATAGAAATATTAAGAATATCATAGAAAAGGATAAAAGTAGTAGTGGTGGAAGTATTAAAAAACAGGGTAGTTTTGCTTGTGGTAGATGTGCACAATGTTGTTACATAGCAGGATTGAAAGAGGCTAGAATTCCAAATTTGCAAATTACACTTAAAGCCAGGAAATACTACAGTTGTTATTCAAAAGGGGTGGTATATTTTGTTTTCTGCAAAGCCTGTGATTGTTATTACATTGGGAAAACAGAACGCCACCTCAGATCTAGAATATATGAGCACGTGAGAGACATTAATCAACGTAATGATGATAATGCACTTTACAGATATGCTTTGACTTGTACACATGCTGACTTTAAGTTCTGGGTATTGGAGGAAATTGCCTACCCAGAAAGAGGAGGGGATTGGGAGACACGTTTGGAATACAAAGAAGTGATATGGCAACTAAGGTTAGATGCTTGTGGTGGTAAAGGACTCAATGACCACATTTCTATTAGTCCGGCATTAAAAGTATTAGCAGGTCATCCTAAGAGACACAGTAGATGAAATTTAATCAATCAATTTATTCATTCAATTATTCATTTAATAAATTTTAATTAATATTCAGTTTTATTGGTTACATTTTATATTTATATTTAATATTCAAATTTTAATATCTTAATATTTTATACATAAATATATTATATTTAAATACACATCATTAAATAAAAAAAAATTCCATTATATATTTTTATATTTTTTATATATAAGTATATATATACATATATATTTTTACACTAATTTTCATATATTCGTATAAACATATCAAGTTATATTTCCCATTATATATTTATACATGTACATTTATACATATTCTATTTCATCTTGTGTTTTGTATAGTGATAGAATTACTTATGTCTAACATTGTAGTTCATTTGGTGGCATCTATGACAGCATTGGACCCGAGAGTTTGGGGATCTGTGAATATTTTTCATGTCCGATTCCTTATGCTTATTTATGCTTCATGTTCTGATTTTTATGCCTGTAGTTTTTATGTCTGAATTTCTATGCCTGAGCTTTTATGCTTGCACCTTTTACATCATATTATATTTGCATTTTTATATTTGTAATTTGCATATCTCAAACTTGTTTATATTAGTTTTTTATATTTAGGATTTTTATATTGAGCATTTTTTTCTATGCATGCTATGTTACATATGTTTTAATGTTGATTTTCTATTAATTAATACATATAAAAAATATATATTTTTTAGATAATGAAGTAGTGCACAGTGATAGTTCAGTATTTATAAGCTACAATTTGTTCTACAATTAGGTTTTGCGTGGTCTGTTTATTTAATTAATTCTTTGTATTAAAATATTAAGCCAGCCCCAGTCAAGAAAAGTAACGAAGGCTAGTTACAGTTTATTCACAATATTTATTTAATTTTATATTAATTATCAATTAATGATGTCAGTTTCTGTGGACCAATGAGTGAGAATTATTTGTTATAAAAGAACAATTTAGTCTATTTGTAACAGGATTCTGAAGAAGTCTCAGTGGTGAGATGAAAGCGCTAAGTCAGTTACTCATTTTATTATTTTCTGTTTAAATAAATATCAGTTTTATTATATTCACTCTGTGGTCGTAATTCATAATACCAAAACAACGTGATTGTAGTTACTGGACAGCCTTCATTGTGCCGGAGCAGCATTGAGTTCTGTTTCTGTGTTTTGAGATCCATGATGATGCGCTTCATAGCTTTGCAGACCAAACTAGTCAGGTTTATAGGGCGATGGTTCCTGGGGTCATTTGTGGCTCCACCTTTGTGGAGTGGAATAACCATTGCTGTGTGCCACTCTGTGGGCACGTAGCCTGTGAATAGGCTGAGTTTAAACAGTGTGTTTAAGTGAGGGGTTAGTTCATCTTTGAGCTCTTGTATGACGCAGCCTGGACACCGTCCGGTCCCATTGATGTGTTTTTTGGCTTTGGAGAGGGCTGTTTTAACCGGAGTATCTGTGATTTCAGGGGCACTACATTCTTCTGGTATAGTTATGGGCCCTTTTGGGGGTGAGAGGGGGGTGAAGTTTGCACTGAACCTGTCTGCCAGGATATTGGCTATATCGGTCTGTTTGGTGTATTTTATGCATTCTGCACTAACTCCAAGCAGATCTGAGAATCGCCACTTAGATTGTTGACATAGCTAAAGAATGCCTTGTGGTTATCTTTGGAGTCCATGGCAATTTTTCTTTCGAAGCTAGCCTTGGATGATTTTATGTGGGAACGTAGTTTCTTGCTGATACTGATCAGGAATGTCTTCCCTCCTTGGGATTTTGCTCTTTTCTGTACTAGTTTCCTCCTCCTGTTGTATAGCTTGTTTATGGCAGGGGTCCACCAGACTGGTTTCCTTTTCTTGGAGGAGTGAGTCTTGGTTTTATTTGGGATAGCACGATCCATGCATTCTTGTAGGTGCTCGTAGAGTGCATTAGTAAAGGATTTTGCAGCTTGGACAGCTTTGTCCTTTAGCATGGGGGCTTTGAAACTTCCCACCTCGGTCTTAAGTCACGTGAAGTTTGCTTTTGAAAAGTTTTTCACGGTGGTTTCTTTGACCGGGGGTGGTGGCGGAATGTGGATATCCAGAGTGATTAGTTTATGGACAAATCTAACCAGCAAGGGGTTGACCTCTGGTGTGGAACACCTATCGCCCATGTTGACCAGGTCTGATATGTTGTGGGGGGTGTTGACCAGTTGATCCAAGGGATTTGAGTTTATAAATTCTAGGAAATGTTGAGCAAGGGAGTTTGTATTTGAGTAGTTCTCCCATTTAATGTTTGAGTATTTGAAATCACCCAATATCAGGTGTTTGGTATGACCTTTTATGTTTCCCAATGTTTCAAGGAGTGCGGAGTGGGAGTCCTGGTACATGGTGGGTGATCTGTAGCAAGCTATAATTTGAATAGCAGTTTTGCCTATTGTTAGTTGCCAACCCGGGGGGTTTTTTGGAAAAGGGTCCCCCCCTTTTTTAAGGGGGGGGGGAAAATTTCCATTTTTTCCTTAAAATTTTTTTCTACTTTTAACCCCTGGGGGG
>NC_056745.1:553344163-553397401 GCF_019279795.1 Protopterus annectens | reverse complement strand
CAATTTTATGATGTCAGTTCTATGTATGCATAAACAAATTTATAAAATGTTTTGTAGTACATTAATTTATATTTGTGAGTGAAAGGGGAGGGGTGTGGACCTTGCTACTTGAACGTCGAGAACTTAACTGCAGTTGAACGCAGCTTGCTGGCCTGGATTAAATGATCAGATTAAAATTTCCAGTGTTCTAAAGTTAAAGGCACTCAAAAGATATGTTTGTTTATGTTGTTCATTTATTTTTGTTTCTAAACGGAGTCTTTTTTTTAATTTAATTAATTTTATGCATACATAGAATGGACATTATACAAATCTGAAGCTCTGACTGGTTGTGCCTTGGTTGTTTTTATTAGTTGTGCACTGATTCAGGAAATTAAGTATTTGAATTCAGGAAGTGGTTTATAACTGTATCTGATGAAGTTTCTCAATGAAGGAGACAAAAGCGCTAATCTTTTATGTTTTTATTGTTTAATGTTTTATGTAAGTGGTTTGAAACTGTTTAATTTACATATAGTGGTTGCTTTAATTGCATTACCGGCAGTTTACCAGAACTAACATTTCCTTTGTTCTTTTTGTGGAGTTTTTACTTGTATTGCTGTCTTTTTTACATCCATCTTGGCTACCACCAGCTCAAGTAGATTGGGCCTTTGTCTAATGCCTCTTCCGAAGGATGGCATACTTAGGAGTGCAGCCCCCGACACACACACACACACACACACTTTATGCTGCACTGCAGTGTCAGCACTTGATTTGCTTGGTGTAGGAATAGGACTCTGCCCAATTGCCTTTGCTGCAGAAGGTGATCTGTTGCACCACTGATGCTGCTAATGAGAGCAGTCCTCATTTTGAAGGCTTTTCAGCACTTCCACCCCTAAGTACAGTTGCCATCCACATGGACAACATGGCGGTGGTGTACATCAGCAGGTGGTACCCCTGCTGTCCTTCGGTGGCAGTGGGATATATCCACCAGTTGTTTTCAAAGAGCCAGTCCCATCCTGGGAGAAAGTAGTTCTCTAGCAGTTTGGCTGTGGTGGTATTTGTGATACCATTTGTGGTCTTTGTTTGTTGCATAAATGTTGTCACCTGACTGGGAGAAGTTTTTGCTGAGACCTATATACATGGTTATGCATACTTTTGCAACTGCCAGTATTTCTTGCTCAGATGAACACAATGGTCATATCAGAATTCCCCACTGAAGTGCAGAGTCTCTCATGGATGAGATACTGTTTTTAAACAGCTCACTTTGGGATGAGTCTTCTCGCAGAAGAAGAAATGAAGCAAATGACCATCTCTCATATGGTAGCCAGTGATGCCGCTGATCTTGGACGCATAATTTTTTGATCAGCAACCGACAACGAAAAGCAACAAGGAATGCCTAGATTCCAGTTTCACAGAGTACTGGATGCTATAATCCGTCTTCAGGAAGGCGGAACCCCCCCCCCTTAACTCATTACATCTGAGTGATGCCTCCAGGTGCACCTGCAGTTACCTCCTCCTGACACCTCTAGGTGGCAAATATTGCTTGTTCATATTTGCATCAATAATTCCAAAACCATGCTATGTACAAGGTTTTAAAAAATTTCTTCTTAAAGCTTACACAATGGCAAACTCAACTGCATTAATGTTTGACCTTTGGCTAGTGCAGGTAAAGCTTAATATTAAAGGATATTTATATAGATACAGTTTTCACAATTTCCTAAGTATCTCAGCAACCAAGTAACAGAACCCCTAAACCTTGTATGAAAACTCTTAGTTAATTGAATAAAATGCTGCTGAGAGTATGTCTAATTTGAGTGGTTGCTGAGATATTGTATGTATGTTTTCAAAGTATTGCAAGTGACATTTATTGTTTTACTGTGACTTATAAAATTCGGTTTAAGACCTAGAACCAAAAGAATACTACCACTATAAAAATAATTTGTACTGAAGAGTTTGACATTTACACCTTTCATAACCCCTATGGTTCCAGAGAATGAATGTTTGTTTGAAATGTGGGTGCATAATTTGAATCTGTCAAAAGGCTTAAGCTCTGCCCATTGGAAGTTAACAGTGCAATCTTCCTGAGCTCCACATGAGTGAATGAGTTAGTTATTAGAAACATTTTTATGTACAGACTTTCATTTTCATGTAATGTATTTTTCTTTAATAGTTGTATTTTGCTTCCTTACATTGATTACGTTCTGCCTTTCCTGAAATCTTTCATCGTCCTGAATTTTATTTTGTATGTATTGCTCCCCAAATTCCATTTATTTATATCCCTTTTCTGAAGATCTCGCTACCAGTTCTTTTATCTTCTTTGCAGCATTCTGTACTTCACTTATGGTTGGTTTACATCTTTATCTTTGGCAACCAGTACGATTACATTTAGTAAGGTTTTACTGTGTCTGAGCAGCTCAGTTTCTCTAGCTTAGCTCAAAAGAACTAATTCCTTAATTAAAATAATTTGTTCCCCCAACATTTCTGATAAAGTACCTTGTAGGAAGTCTTTAAATTCTTTCAACGTGTTACATTCCCAAAAAGCATGTTCCCAGTTAACCCCCCCACTTCGCTTCACACTTCGACCTTTGCTATTTACCTGAGGAAAATTCTCTGAAGCCTGATTAGGGTTTAAAAATTCCTATGCAAACATTTTCTTGCAAAAATCCTAAACCTTCTTATCTTTCTTGCATACTCTGGAGCCACACAAATGTCTTCCCACTCTTCCTTTGTGTATTGTCTGTATTCTCACTTCAAAGTATTTTCATATCTCTTGTAATTGATTCATATAGTTATAATGCATTATTTTATATGCTGTACTAATTATCCCTTTATAATGGGTTCACTTTTAAACTCTACTAAAAACTCATTCAGAATTGGTCTTCAGCAGATCACTCCCTTGTCCTTTTTTTTTCTTTGTCCTAAGCCTTCCCTACTTGAGATTGATGAGGTTATTTCTAACCCACTGTCCAAACTTCTGCTTGGCCTCAGTCATCTATTTATTTATTTATGTATGTATGTAATTTCCATTTGCTTACCAGGGGTGCCTTACTGGACCAGAGGACCATTTTCATCAGAAGCCCGGGGGAGAAATGCTCCTTTATAAAAAAAAACCTTTTCCTCCCTAGCTTTACTCCCAATACTTTGGCTCCATTGCTCATGTTCTCCACTAAATTCCAGCCTCCTTTTGCCTGTTTTTTTATGCTCCTAATGTAGCTATCCATAGTGGTAAAATCTCCTTTCTTGATTCCCGTGTTAGTGAGGTTCTTTATAACTATAGTATTCTGAATGGGGAATGGTGGTGCTTCACATTAAGGGACTGCAGCCAGAATCCTACCATCTCCTTATTTTGTGAACCCCTCCCCCTTTTCTTTATACTTTGATTTGTAACCTTCTGCTTGAGCCTTAACTGCATATCTATAAACTTATCCCTTCAAGTCTGGTAATCCTAAACCACCTTGTCTTGTGGAAAGCAACAGCTTATCCCATGTAACTCTCTTGGCTTTGTCCTTTACAAATACATTTGTTCTGTTCTTTAATTATGACCCAAAACTGACCTCTCTCAAATACTAAAAGGGACAAAGATTTTTATTGCTTGTACTTTACTGTCCATTTCCATAGTTAAGAGCTTCCAACTTCTGAATTTTTGTATCGTCATTTTAGTTTTATCACACATATTCTTAATTGCCATTATAGAATCTTTTTTTAATCCATTATCTTATGTCCCAATAAATATGGGTGTTGCTGGACCACTTAATGTGTGGGTACATAATGAACCACTATATCCTTTTGTAGGATCTTCATTTATTTTATATCCTGAAAGAGCCTAACTGCCTCAAAATGCTCCACAACACCGAATGGCCTTTTCTGTTTTTTTCAAGTGCAAAATGATATTGTCTGCAAATAAGGCTAACTTTTTTTTCTTGCCCTGCCCAGTTACTCTGTTGAAATGTAGCTAGTCTGAGAGGAATCCTCCCACTTTAATTCTCTTCCTAACTAACCCCATTGTTATATCCGGGAAGGTAAATGCCATTGCCCTAGTCATGAAATTTCAGCTGACTCTAGAATTCTTTTTGTCCGTTGAGACCTGCCACCATCAGCAACATCTTGCGCTCTGCTTCCCTTGTTGATCATTGTTGTATTGGTGTTGGATGTTTGCTTCCCTTCCACAAAACCCCATTGATCCATATCCGTTTTCGCAGTACTTTAGTCATTGTCTTAGCCGTTACAGAAAAAAACATTTATAATCATGGCTTATATTTGAAATTGCATTGTTGAAAAGTCTGAGGGTGTAACATTTTGTCTCTTGTGTTTCCTTCTTTTTTTATGTTTGCACGGGGATATATCTGTTGCAGTAATGTTTTTCTCAGTCTGTGCCCATCTAATTTCCACTACTAGTGACTAAGCCATGTGTGTGTGCATGCACTTCATTTCACTCCCAACTCGCACTACAGTGCCTAAAGAAGTTTCACTTTACAAAAAAAAAAAAATCAAGTGGGGTTGTTATGATAGGAATAGTTATGAGCCCTGTGATTAGTGATTGTCACATGTTCAATGATAACACAAGTAACTGTGACACCTAAATACAACTCTGGAACATGTAACAAACAAATAACAATTTTTGCAGAGTACCACTGAAGTCCAAGTACTGATGTTGTACAGGAATTCATAAATTTCTTTCATGAAACACGGGAGGGAAGAATACCTGTGGCTGCGGACTTGAACTTACCAGAAGCTGACTGGAATAATATTTGCAACGTATGTTCAGGAACAACAATTACTACTGTTTATGTGCAGTGATCATGTCATTGTGGGGTTATAAAGGTTAATTTGTTGCTAGGTAATTCTGCTAAACAAAGCTGAACCAATGCACAAAAGGTTAATCTCGGATCGTTTGGAAGCAAAACGGTCACGATGTAAAACTAACTGGAATGAAAATAATGCGTTCAGTGGAAAAAAATGCAAAAGGAAGGGGGAAAGTTTTGAAAGAAATTGTTTGAATGCAAAAATAAATTAACATCAGGATCTAGGCATACAACGTCAGGATGGTATATTTCCATAAGAATGTGATAATTAAGGTGAGACAAAAATTAGAAGAAATGGAAAAAAGGTCACACGACGTTTGAAAACAAGCTGGACAGACAAATTAAGTATATTGTGAGGCAGTCAAGAAATATTTGAAGATAATTTATATAAAGATATTGAGCATAATAGGAAACCATTTTATAAATTCAGAAGATGTGGAAGAAATAGACGCACACCTTGATAAACTGTGTGTAGACTCATTTATTCTCTGGTACAACAAATCTTGTGTACGTTTACAAAATCTTATGCAAAACTGGTTCCTCAATGGGGGTAATAAATTATCCTAGTGACATCCAGGTAACCTTACATACTGAAATCAAATTAAATTATATTGAAAAAGAACTATGTAAACTGAGTTCAGTCAAAGCGCAGGGTGGAGATGAGATTGGTAATGACTTGAGAACAATTCAGCAAGAACGTAAAGTACCGGTGTCTTCATTAATTACTAGGTCATGTAAATACGGGGAGATTCCTCAAGATTGGAGATGCATGCTTATTAAATCTGTCTTTAAGGGAAAGGGGAGTAGGACAAACCCAGAGTCGTACAGACCCTTAAGTCTACTTTCATGTTGTGGAAAAATAATGAAAAGGGTAATATTGGATTAGTTACTGTCAGAAGTGGAAAGGTTGGTATTTGAAGCCATAATATCAGTATGCACATGTTGAAAATAAAGTACCACCTGTAACCATGATGTTCTATAACAGCTATGAATGAAAAATGTTCTGAGATATAATTTATATAGATTTAATTGTGATATTTGACAGGTCATATACAAAACCTCGATCAATGAATTAGAAAAACTAGGTATTAATGTATTCCTGATGAGATGAATAGCTGCATGGCTTACAAAGAGGACATAGCAAGTATACAGGAAAACTTACTGGTGAAATTCTTGGTTACAGTCAGTGTCCCATGCAATCTAAACAAGTACAAGTCTTGGGCAGTATCTTTCAGATCTGTCTTCCTCATCTGAGGTGTTGTATAGTCTGTATGCAGATGACTTGAAATTGGGTAAACTGATTGATTACAGCTAGGGCATGTCTGCAAAAGAACAAACTGAAAGGTAAATATTTAATGCAGGATCATAGGAGGTTACTAAGCTATTGACCCTGAAGCCCTTGTAAGCATAGCCAAGAGTTTAGGCCATGTTTAGACAAATGAGCACCCAATGCCCCTGTCCAGTAGGGGCATGGGTGGAATCCTAGGGGTATATTTTCTGTTTCCCATCCAGTGATTTGAAACTGTGTAGATTCATTTAAGAACCTGGGGTATATTACAGCATTCATTCTTCTTTGGTACACAGCTGCCATCAATTAAAGAGACTCTGAATAACATCAAATAAAGTTCAGCTTTCCTAGAAGGACTGACATTTACTCAGTTGCCTGCTACAGCAAAAGCCATGGTTCGCAGATAGCTTACAAAGCTTCAAAGGGATCTCATTATTGAATGGTATCCGTCAGGAGAAAGGTACAAAAAAAATTCCACACATTGGATATACCATGGAACACAGTGAAGATGGTTATCAAAAAGTGGAGAAAAATATAGGACAACAGTGACGTTGCAAAGAACTGGACATCCCTCCAAGGCAACAATTGGTCAGGGAGGCTGCCAAGAGACCTAAAACAACACTTAGGAGCTGCAGGAATTTCTGGCAAGTGCTGGTTGTGAACTACATTTGACAATCTCCTGTATTCTCCATGTGTCTGGACTATTGGGTAGGGTTGTAAGACGGAAGCCTTTTCTTGCACAAAATACATCCAGGCCTGGGTAAAATTTGCAAAACAATACATCAGGTCTCCCAAAAGCATGTAGGAAAATGTGTTATGGTCTGATGAGACCAAGGTTGAACACTCTGGCCACAATTCCAAAAGGTACGTTTGGTGCAAAAACAACACTTCACATCACCAAAAGAACACCACCCCCACGGTGAAGCATAGTGGTGACAGTATCATGCTTTGAGGCTGCTTTTCTTCAGCTGGAACTGAAGCTTTAGTTAAGATGGGAGTGAATTATGAACAGTTCCAAATACCAGTCACTTTTGACCCAAAACCTTCAGCAGTCTGCTAGAAAGCTGAAGAGGAAGCGGAATTTCACCTTTCAACATAATGACCCCGAGCATACGTCCAAATCAACAAAAGAATGGCTTCATTTTGGAATGGCCCAGACCTAAATTGAATAGAAAATCTGTGTGGGGTGACCTAAAGAGGGCTGTGCACAAGAGATGCCCTCATAATCTGACAGATTTGGAGTGCCTTTGCAAGGAAGAGTGGGCAAATATTGCCAAGTCAAGATGTCATGCTGATAGAATCCTATCCAAGAAGACTGAATGCTATAATTTAAATCAAAAGGTGCTTCAACAAAGAAGGGTGTGCACACTTAATGCAACCAGCTTATTGCACATTTTTTATTTTTTGTATTTTCCCCCCCCAACGGATTTGTTTTTCAATTGAATTGTACAGGTTATAGGTCACATTAAAGGTGGGTAAAGTTTTGAAATGATTTATTGTGGTCTCATTTTTTTATATCCCAAAAACCTGGCATTTTAACAGGGGTGTGTACACTTTTTTTTTTTTTTTTTTTTTTTTTTATATCCACTGTGTAATTCTCAGAACTTTTCTACTGCCATTTGGAACATTTTTCTTGTACGTCAGTCTGCTGCTTTCAGATAAGTGCCCCTCTTGTGGTTTTAATTTTTTATTGCTACTGCCTTTTTTTTTGTTTAGTTTGTCATCCAGGAAGGGCAGGTGTAAGTGTGGAAGGCAAATTCCACATAAGCACAGCCGCAATCTTTTTGTCTAGGGCCAAATCACAACCACCGTGCCTATCCTATTTGTCAGGTTTTTGTCCCAAAGATTTTGCGAAACTGTCTTTTGGCTTTGAGCCTCTACTTAGAGAACCAGCATTTGAAAAGACTAGCAAAGGACATTTGGAGGGTTCTGTGGGTCCTTTGGCTGAGTGGACTTTGAAAAGGAAGGTCAGTAAGCATAGGCTTGAATCCGCTTCTGCTGCTCCTCTTTCTGCTGGTGTCCCTTGAGGTTAGTGAAGACCCGGAGGTACGTTCGGAGGTTGGGTCTGGTTCTTTGGCAGGTACCACTTTGGAGGCCGTTAGAGTCCAGACTAGGCATGTCCTCAGAGGCAGTGCAGGCGTCCATTACAGAAGGACAAAGGGGAACTATGGCTTGTGTTGTAAGGGTCCAGGTTCTACTGCTGTTTCTGTTCCCTCCTTTACTACTACCCCTGTTAGGAGGGTTAGGGAACAGGAGTTGTCGGAGGATGAGTCGTCATCTGATGAGGAGTCCTTGGCATACTCCACTCAAATTACATCCTCTTTAGAATATGCTTCCCCTGAGTAGGGTTACCACCTGTCCCACTTTGCGAGGGACAGTCCCTCTTTGGGCAGTTGTGTCCTGACAAAAAATTGTAAAAATGGCAAATGTCCTGAGATTTTAGGACAAAATTATTTCCTATATTTTATGTAATAGTTGCATAAAACAGTTATTCTGTAGCTGAAATACCTAAGTGTTATAAGAAACAGAATAAGCAACTAAAATGCTACAAGAATAAGCTTTTATTTAGGCAAAAAAGTTAAGTTATATACTTTGTACTGGCCGTGGGTATGTGTCGACCTGTAAAATCTGATGTCTGTACCAAAAATGTCCCACTTTGGCCATTTGAAAAGGTGGCAACCCTACCCCTGAGGAAGAATCCAATGGCGCACATTCTCCATTGAAAGAGATCTTTTGGGAAGACTGTTAATAAGATGAGAGAATTCTTTAAATAGGACTGCTCTCTGAGGTGCAAAAAAGGTGATATGACATTTTACAAATGGAATCTCCTTCTGCTGTGCCACATGTATTGCTGCTTTTTTGTATGCTTTCTCTTCTGCTTCGTCTCCAGATTCAAAGGTTCTTGCTCCTAAAAGGCCTGACATGTTATAAGGTGCCTGATGACTGCACGTTCCTTTACAAATATCCTTCAGCTGATCCAGCTGTGGTATGCATTGCCTCTGACAAATCCTCTAGGTCGTTGCCATCTTCTAAGCTTCTTTCTTCAGATAAGGACAGCAAAATAATGGAAAGACTTGGAGGGATTACACTTCTGCCACTTTAGCTTTCTGAGCCATAAACTACCAAACACCCATGCCTAGGTACTCTTTGGCTCTTCAAGCTCTTTCAGAGCTTCCAGATTCTGACATTAAAAGTTAGGTTATGTCTTTTTAGAAGCTTCTTTTGAAGTGGCTCTTCACTCAGTCAAATGCAGTTATGATGCAGTAGAAACATCATCTAGAACAGCTGCTTCTGGCTCTGTCCTTAGTAGGTATTCTTGGTTGGGGCTTTAACTGCTGCCAGATGACATCAAAGCAAAACTGATGGATGCGCCTCTGGATAACAGTCCTCTGTTTGGTACTCCAGCTGCAGATTTAAAGTCCTTACAAGAAAATGGAAAGGAACTTGAGGGCTTGAAACACACTTGTTTCACCTGCCCCTAAATTCCACAGAAATTTTCCTTCTAAAACCTCCTTTATTGGGAGATAGATACGTCCATAGTCTGTCTTCCAGAACTAAGAAGACTTGTTTGTTAGAAGACCTCCTCAGCCTAAGACTTCTATTTCAGGTCCCACTTCTACACAGTTTTTCTAGGTAGGCCAGGTAGTATGTGACCAACATCCAAATCTTACTCCTCTCTTTGTCTATCCCTCTCTCTCTCCCAGCTTGGGCAGGTATAGCTCAGGATTCCTGGGTTCTGTTATCTAATGTGGATATTTCATGGCTTGGAAAAACCATCCTCTTTTCAGGGTTATTTCTCAACCTCCTCCAAATTGGTTGGATTTGTTTCCTTAGGTTCTGAAAGAATTCATAACTCAAGGTACAATTCAACATGTTCCTCTAGACCAAAGGGGACGGGGGGGGGGGGGGTTACTCAATGTTGTGTCCAGAAAGGACGGTCCTTGGAGGCCCATTCTGACCCCTTCCCATTTAGACAGTTCTTTAACAGTTCCAACTTTTTGCATGCTGTGTTTACAGACTTTATTTCCTTTAATTCCTCCTTGGCCTCTGTGGCCTGTCTGGACCTCAAGGATGCCAACCTTCACATACCTATCCATTCTCTTTACAGGAAATGTTTACATTTCTCTGTGGCTTCCTTGCACTTTCACTTCTCTGCCTTGCCCTTTTCTCTATATACTGCCCAAAGGGTATTCACAAAGTGTTTGGCCCTGGTGATTTGCTTATTGCAGGATCAGAGGTATTCAGATATATATATCTATACCTGGATGATTTCCTTTTTCTGGCTCCTCTTCCAGAACAGTTAACTCAAAATTGCTGTTTGCCGTCTCTTTCTCCTGTAAAGGTTGGGATTCGCAATAAATTTCAAAAAATCACGTATTTCCCCTTCTCAGGATCACAATTTCCTGGTGTGCAGGTTAAGAACAGATTTCATGATGGCTTTTCTTCCACCAGAAGAGATTCTCTGACTTCCTTTTTCTGCAGTCTGCTGTCTCTTTCATCTCTGCCGTAGAGTTTCTAAAGCTAATGTGATTTATGGCATCCACAGTACCTGTGGTGCCTCTGGCAGAACGTCACATGAAGTTTTAGTGATATCTAAAGTGTTTGGATGCTCATCCTCTGGAATTTGTATTTCCTGTTCTCCCATGCTTGAAATTGGAGCTTCTTTGGTGGATTCAGCAATTTTCTCTGAATCCACATCTTCCTCTTTATCGGGTTCGACCAACTAGGTTGGAAGTCAACTTTTGTGTTAGAGAAGGTGCATGGTCTCTGGTCTCCTCAGAGGAAGAAGCATATCAGTATCAAGGAAGTGAGGGCTCTCTCTCTGGCTCTACAGGTTTCCCATCCTCTGAAAATGTTTAATGGACAACGCCACAGTCCTGTGGTATATAAACAAATGGGGGGGGGGGGGCAGTCATATCTTGTAAGCTGGCTGTGATGGCATGGAGCTCGCCAGTTTAGTACAAGGTGACTCTTCAAGCAGTTTGCATTGCATCCACTCAAAATTTTGTGCAGACTCCACTAAGTAGGTCCATGACTCACTCCCACGAGTGGATGCTTCACAGGGTTGTGTTTCTGGATTGGTCCATCAGTGGACTACTCTTCTAGTGGATCTCCTTTCTGAACAGAGTTCCAGATCCTCTGGTTTGGAAGATGAGCACCCTATCTTTCTCATGGAAGGGGGTGTTTCTTTATGCATACGCCCCACTCTCCTCTCATTCAAAATTTTCTGCTCAAGTTTCAGCAGAAAAAAAACAAAGTTTGTTGATGGCTCCTTGTTGGCCAAGACAGCATTGGTTCCCTCTTTCTTTTTTTTTTTTTTTTTTTTTTCTGCATTTAGCCAAGGGCAGTCATTACAAGTTACCCCACAGAGTGGACCTCCTCACACAGGACAAGGGGATCTGTGCTTCATCCACATCTGTCAAATTTACAACTGACTCTGTGGGTGATAAAACTTTTGATTCCTTTCACACACCTTTTTTCTGATGAAGTGCTTAGGGTACTGCAGGAGGCCTGAAAACCCAATACTAGAAGATCTTCCTTATGTAAATTCCTCACCACTTGTAAACCAAACGGAAAGTACATGACACAGCTACAATAGCAAAATAAATTCACCGGTCACAGGATAAAAACAATACGTATTTAATGTATATCCACAAGATTTTTGTTGGTACTTTCACAGCGAGTTTCTTCTGAAGAAACTCGCTGTGACGAGTGAAAGCGCTCAACAAAAATCTTGTGGATATACATTAAATACGTATTGTTTTTATCCTGTGACCGGTGGATTTATTTTGCTATTGTAGCTGTGTCAGGTACTTTCCGTTTGGTTTACAAGTGGTGAGGAATTGTGTTGATCCAAACGGTTCTTGTTGGATTCAGTTGTTTCCTTATGTAAATGGAAGACCTTTTCTATTTGGTGTCTTTCACATAAACTGGATCCACTTTCAGTGGATATCCCAGTTGTTTTCCTGCTTGTGTGAGTTAGTGTTTTTGATTATTCCTTAGTGAAAGTTTACATGTCAAGCATTTCTACTTGTCTGCCATTGACTACTGTTTTAGCTTCTAGTCTGGAAGTGAAACTTTTTCTCAAAGGCATCCTTCACATTATTCCTCCCAGGAAACCGGTCCCACCACCTTGGGATTTGAATTATGTTTGAGAAGCTAATTCTAACCCCTTTTTTTGAACCTTCAGCTTCCTTAAAGTTTTGTACCTGGAAAACAGTTCTTTTACTAGCTTTAACCTCTGCTCGGAAGGTTTCTGAGATTCATGGTTTGATGGCTTCTATACCTTTTCTTATTTTTCATATGCCAAGGGTCTCACTGCGTACTAATCCTTTTATGCTCAAGGTGGTGAATAAGTTGTCTTAATCTATTCAGTTGCTTACTTTTTTCCCTTCTCCACAATCCTCCATAGGTAAGTACTAGGCTATCTGCCCTAGGGCATCTATAAAGCCCCTCCATAGGTAAGTACTAGGCTATCTGCCCTAGGGCATCTATAAGCCTAGCCAGAATGTGTTGGCTTTCGCTGCCCCATTCGATTAGTTCCCTGTGCCTTTGTCCAGCAGAGCCACTGCAGTGATCCCCGGGGTAAATTTTCTGTTTCCCATCCACTCGTCAAGGTTTCTCTTGGAGTGTTAGTGAGGGACTCTGCCTAATGTAGATTGGAATCTTGTTCCAAAGCATGGGGAGTCTCTGGGACAGGAATCTATCCCTTCAGCACGTCCTATTTATCGTTGTGGTGAGGTTTAGATCCCTAGAGCGTGTGGCTCTCTGGGATTGTTTTTTTTTTATCAGGTGGAGCATGTCCATCAATTTTGGGTTGGACATGGCCTTGTATGTCAGGCAGAGATCACCTCTGAGTAAGCGGTATGCAACAGAGTACAGCTGAAGTTTCTTCAGTCGGGCTGCATTAGGGCATCTGTTTGAAGCCAGTAATCCTCTTGGTGAGGTACTTCTATGGTTTTTCCAGCTGTTGCAGGTGTCTTGTAAGGTACATGCCAAATGAGGCATTGTACTCTGATGGGTCTGATGAGTGATGAGTAAAGGGGCACAATAACCTCTTTTATTCTTGATGCGAACCCTTTTGTGATTAGGTGGGCCACATAGAAGGATTTTCTAACCACCTTGGCAATATGATTATCAAAGGAGAGATTATCTACTTGGGTCCCTAGATCCCTTATTACATTTTCTGTATTTAGGGGACTACCACGTATGTGGTAGTTTGCGGGTACTTTTGTTTTTCCAAAGGGGATGACTATGCACTTTTTTTGGCATTTAGCTTGAGGCCATGATTTTGACACCAGATATCAGTCTCAGTGAGACCCTTCTGTCTGTATCGGCCGGAGAGTCAGTTATGGCCCCCAGTTTGCAGTAGTCTGTGAACTTGGTCCACCATAGACCTCCTGCACTTGTATGTACCAAACAGGAGGGGTCCCAGGACTGAGCCACTTGTAAACTGTTTAGGGTCGGACCTAGGGCCTGCAACTCTCACTGTGTGGGTTCTATCTGTGAGCCAATTGGCAACCCATCTCGTGACGTAGGGGTTTATGTTCAGGCTGGTGAGCTTGTCTATAATACCAGAATGGGGAATGGTGTCGAAATCCTTTGCAAGGTCTAGGTAGGCTGTGTGGACCTCCTTACCCTCTTCTAAACCCTTGGTATCTGTCTCAAAGAAGTCCACCAGGTTTAGGAGGCATGATCTGCCCTTAAAGCCAAACTGGGTAGGGTCCAGTGTTTGGAGGTTCCCAGTGTCTCTGTTAATGAGTACCATGATGCACTCCATAGCCTTGCAGACCAGGCTAGTCAGGCTTGTAGGGCGATAGTTCCCGGGGTCTGTTGTGGCTCCACCTTTGTGGAGCATAACTGTTGCTGTGCGCCACGCGATGAGTACCTAGCCTGTAGAGAGGCTGAGTTTGAACAGTGTGTTTAGGAGAGGGGTTAGTTCATTTTGGAGCTCCTGTAACACGCAGCCTGGGACACCGTCTGGTCCCATTGAAGCTGTGTTGTTGGCTTTGGATAGGGCTGTTTTAACCTGTGTGTCAGTGATTGCCGGGGCTCTACATTCTTCTGGTATGGTTATGGGCCCTTTAGGGGGGGGGGGGTGAGCACTAAAACCGGTCTGCCAGAATGTTGGCAATATCAGTCGGTTCAGTGTATTTTGTGCCTTTCTGCACTAACTCTGAGTAGATCTGAGAGTTTCCACTTTGGTTCTTGACATAGCTAAAGAACACTTTGTGGTTATCTTTAGAGTCCTTGGCAGTTTTTCTTTTGAAGCTAGCCTTGGATGATTTTATGAGGGATCGTAGTTTCTTGCTGATGCTGATTAGGGATGTCTCTCCTTCTCTTCTATACTAGTTTCCTCCTCCTATTGTATAGCTTGTTTATGGCAGGGGTCCACCAGACTTGGTTTCCTTTTCTTGGAGGAGTGAGTCTTGGTTTTGTTTGGGTTAGCACGATCCATGCATTCTTGCAGGTGCTCATGGATTGCCTTTGTAAGGGATTCAACAGCTTGGACAGCGTTGTCCTTTAGCATGGGGGCTGTGAACCTTTCCACCTCTGTCTTAAGTAACGTGAAGTTTGCTTTTGAAAAGTTTTTCATGGTGGTTTCCTTGATTAAGGGTGGGGGCAGAATGTGGATATCCAGAGTGATAAGTCTATGGTCTGATCTAACCAGCGAGGGGTTGACCACTGGTGTGAAACACAGGCCGCCCATGTTGGTGATGACCAGGTCCAATATGTTGTCACCTCTGGTGGAGGTGTTGACCAGTTGATCCAGGGTGTTAGAGTATATAAATTCTAGGAAGCATTGGGCAAGGGAGTTAGTACTTGATGTTCTTCATGTTTCACTGTTGCAGTCATCACATTTGGGTTATCTGCTTGCAGTAGCCCTCAGTCGGCCTGATTATCAAAGTCTTGGGTCTTGCGTCGGTTGCTGTCTCATTTTCCATGACGTCGGGTAGTCAGGGGTATAAAGCATGCAGCAGACACCATTACATTGGTCTTTCTTGCAAACTGCTTCTGCTTCAGGCACCGCAAGGCAAGTGCCGGTCGGCCAACTCCTGAAATTTTCATTTTCGAGTTTCAGAACCGAAGTCTTTAAAGCTAAGTACCCTGTTGGGGAAACTTTTTTTTTTTCTCTAAACCGATGTCAGTAAAAGTCAATTTTATTTCTTGTGGAAAGCAAATACCTCATAAAGATTTTCATTCGTACTGTATTCCTTGCCTAGTCCCTGACCACAGCGTACTTCGCTGTCGGTTTTGTGCCTTATTTAAACTGAACTATTCGTCGTCTGTATATTTACGCTTCTAAATATTTTGGTACTTGGTTCAATTATCCAGATATGTCTTTGGTAAGCCACCCGACTACCAACATTCCAAAAAACTGCAAAGATAACGACAGACAGGCTGCCTAGGTCCAAAGCTGCCAATGACACTTTTCCTAAGCTAGTCGCCAGTTCGCCTGTACTCAGTGAGGCGCTTTCACAGCCCCTGATACCCGCTACTTGAGATTCGCAGGCCTTTACTGAGACCCATTCGGAGTCCGGTATGCCACAAGATGCTTCAACTGTGGAACCTGCGGATGTCTCTACCTTGGATTGGTCCGGAGCCACTGTGCCGGCACCGGCTTCTAAGGGTGTATTCAGGCCTACTGACTTGCATATTAAATCGACGCCATTTTCTTCAAGGCCTGAAACTCGATCCATGCCTAGAAAACAGACACCCAGACCACATGTTAAGGCCTGTATGCCTAAAAAAACAAATGATGATAATGGCTGAAGACCTTATTACTTTAATCAGGGGAAGCCAACCTTCCCCGTCTAAGAGACCTAGGACTGAATTTGCTTATGATACTGAAATTTCTGTTTCCTCTGAACAGGATTTACCCTTATCTACCTATAAAGATTCTGATGCAGAGGATTCTATTCCCTCTGCTTCCCCTCCAGAGGATTTCTCTGTTGGTGAAACCTTGCATATTCTTAGGGAGCATTTTCGCTGAGAAAGCCAGGTTTACTCTTGATTCTAAAAAGAAGCTTAGGGATTTCTTACTCCTGCCCCAACACAGGTCTTTAGCTATTCCCCCTGTACTAGACATTGTTGATGATGCCTTTTCGGAATCCATCTTGGCCCCTGACTCTCTACCTCCTGCTCCCAGAAAACCTGATGGATATTACAGGGTTCCTGACTCTCATGTTCCTTTTTAAAAATCCTACTGCGGATCCTGAGACCATTTCACAGGGACCCAAGGGCATTAAGGCTACTACTGCCAAACATCCTACCCCCCTCTGATGGAGATTGCAGGCCGCTGGATAGATGGGGTAAGAAAGGTCTTTAGGCCGTTAGGGCCTTAAACTGCCAGTTTCATATGTTAAGTATCAGCAGCATATTATTGGATTGCTTAAACAGAAAATGATGTTGATTCCCGACTGTGTTGAAAATAAGGATTTGCAGGATTTAATGCATTCTGCTGAACAAGTTGGAAAACATAATTTGCAATGTGGTTTTGATTCACTAGAGGCATCTTCCAGGGCTGCTATCACTGGGTCTGTACTAAGAGCAGTCTTTGCCAGAATATGTTAAAGCTAAATTGCTGGTTGCTCCCTTAAATCAGGACCGCCTGTTTGGCAACAAAGCAGTAGTAGTACTTAAGATGGAGGAAAAAGATAAATCTATCCAAACTGTTAAAGATTTCTTACAAGTACAGCCTCCAAGATTTAGTAGGCATTGGCCCTCTAAGAATTGGTCCTTTTCTGTCACTTCCAGGCCTTCAGTCCAAGCCCAGAACCAGCAGAACACCCAGGCTTCAGTCCCAAGGTATGCACAGGACTAAGCAGTGAGGGGCTCCCACTTCCAAATCCGGGAGTAGCAAGTCTCTCCCATATGGTAAACTGTCTTAATGACTTAACTTTCAAACTTCCAAGCCCTTCTCAACTGACTCCTGCTTTAGGGGGGAAGATTGCTCTGCAGGCAAAAAACTGGGAATTCATTACCCAGGACAAATGGGTTTTAAATATAGTTTCCCAAAGATTTCATTTCCACATGTTACCAACCCCAAACGGTTGACCAGATCTACCCCCAAATCAGTGGGCAGAGGCTCAAAAGCAAGTACTCTCTCAAGTAGAAGGGCTATTCAGACTGTACCAGAAGAGGAAAGGGGACAAGGTTTCTACTTGAGACTTTTCCTGGTACCTAGAAAAGACAACTCATGGTGTCCTATCCTGGACCTTTTTATCCTAAACACCTTTTTGGTGATCCCAAATTTCAAGATGCTAACTCTTCACCAGTTGCTTCCTATGTTAGGCAAGGATGCCTGGTTGGCAACACTAGATTTAAAAGAAGCCTACCCGCACATCCCAATCAGGGAATCATGCAGAAGATACCTACACTTCAAAGCAGGCTACATGCACTATCCGTTCTCTGCACTGCCCTTTGGCTTATCTACTGTGCCCAGGGTATTTGCAAAGTGCCTAGCTCCAGTCATTGCATTTTGCTGGCAAAGAAATATTCAAATATACCCATACCTGGACGATTGCCTAATTCAAGCAGAAAGCCAGGAAATGCTTTTGAATCATGGGTTCATGGCCTCCTGCATTCTCCTAATTCCATATGGTAGACTGCATATGAGGAAACTACAGTGGTATCTAAAAGGCCTATGGTGTCAACATTCTCAGGATCTAGAAGCAAAGATTCCTATCATACCTTGCCTACAGTTAGTTCCTTTGGTGGGCAGAGGCCTGCCACCAAAACAAGGGACTACCATTCACTCTACCCCCTGCTGCCCAAACCCTAGCAGACGCATCAGACTATGCATAGGCGACTCACCTGGCAAGGAAGTGCATTCAGGGCAAATGGAACCCAAGTCAAATTTTTTATTTATTTTACATTTGTAGACCTGGCTAGTCTGGCTGGATATATGTCCATTTCCAGTAGAGGCCTGGGGAGATGATCTCCAAGCAATCAAAAATAATATCACATTAACAAAAAAAAAAAAAAAAATCCATATATACAATGCAAATGCAGTCACAGTAATGGTAAAATTCAAAAAGGTCAAACATTTGTGAAGTATAAAAGTGCAAAATATAGCACTAGAATTTGTGCAAAATACAAATACAGTAGCAATTCCTCATACAGAAAGAATGGTGGCTAAATTCTACTGTATACATGTAGATAAGGAAGGTAGATAAAAGGAAAGAGGTAGCAGCTGAATTAGTCAATATGTTAGAAAAACAAGTCCAATGCTCCTGCATATCAATCAAAATTAAATGTTAGCTGTACAGAATTCTCTGACAGCCTTCAAGGACCACATTCTTTGGCTGTTTCCAAGCAGACTATTTTTTCTTGAATTTCTAAATCAATTTTGTTTTATGTGTTTTATAGCAAGTCTCCCTGTTCCTGTAAAGCCTCACTCCACTAGGTACTAGGCATCCTCTGGTACGTTCTTTAAGGGTTTGGATACCAACACCATATTGGAGACTGCCACATGGTCTTCTGTTTATACTTTCACCAAGCATTATAAGCTGGAAGTATTTCTAAATCCAGGGCTAGGTTTGCTAGAGCCATTCTTCTGGCTTTGTAGGAAGTTCCTGTGTTCCTTCCTTCTCCTGGGTTTCCTCCTAAGCTTTGGTACTCTCCCACATGTTAAGAATATTGCAACATTAGAATAAAAGGACATAAAATCTTAACATAACTTTAATGTCCTCTTCTATGTTGCAGTATTCTATCCCTCCATCCTTCCCCCTTATACTTTGTTCTTTCCTTGGATAGCAGGGTATTTTCCTTTTTCTTTACACTGGTGTTCCTTTTGGGGCATTTCATTTCTGAGGATTGTACACGTGGATGTCCTTTTATGGTTGACATTCGACAAGCCATACATGCGCCGTCCCTACTTACTTGCAGTAGATAAAAGCTATTGTATGATGGCCGGATGTCTGGTCGCTTGGGACGGAGGATACCCACATGTTAAGAATGCTGCAGCATAGAAGTAGTACTTCCAAGGTTATGGTAAGATTTTACACAACTTTTCTGTGTCTTTGCTTTCACTGCTTCAGTATTCAAAATGTATGGGATTTCCTGCCATGCAAGCCTGACGTCTGGCACGTCTACCAAAGCCTACTGTTGCTTTATATGTCGAATATTACCCAAATGTTCCTTGCGTAGTATAGGGCATAACTGTGACATTCGAGCGCATCATCCTCAGAACCAATTGCCTCAGTAGGAACACCAGTCCAAGTGAAACCCAAGGAGTAACCTGTACATTAAGGAAGGAAAAGGACTAGGGGGGATGGAGGGAGGGAGTGAATACTACTGCAGTGAAGGCAAGGACATTTACTGTTATGGTAAGATTTTACAAACCTTACATTACAAATACTGCAGCAGTGAATGTATGGGAGAGTGCCAAAGCTCAAGAGGGAACTTGGAAAGAGCAGAAGAGCTGAAGAATGGCATTAGCAAAACCAGCCTTAGCTCTAGAAATACCATCTAACTTGTGCTTGGTAAAAGTAGCAGAAGTCCAGGTAGCTGCTTCAAGAATAGAATTAGTATCCAAGGCTTGAAAAAAGCACCAGAAGAAGATGCAACTCTAGTAGAATGAGCCTTTGCAGAAGAAGGAAGGCTATTGCTATGAAAAGTATAACAAAAAGAAATAGCCTTTGAAATCCAAGAAAAAATAGTTTGCTTGGATACAGCTAATCCTAAAGACCTAGGATGAAAAGAAACAACTGATCAGATATTCTAAGAGCCTTTAGTTGTATCCGAATAAAATCTGAGTTGTTTGTGCATGTACAAAGTATGCAGCACTCTCTCGCTGTCAAATTGCAGAGGGGAAAAGTAGACAAATTTAATAGACTTAAGTGACAACTCATTAACCATCTTGGGCATAAAAGGATTAGCATCCCTGTCCTCATGAAATGTCAAAAAAGGACAAGCCATAATACCTTGCAACTCTGACACCTGGCTGGCAGAAGTAAGAGCTAACAAAAGAACAGTCTTCCAAGACCAGTGTTGCAAGGAAGCTGAAGCAGCAGGTACAAAAGGAGCCCGTGTCAACTTCTCCAAAACAAAATTAAGATCACAGGGAAGAGGAACAGGCTTCCTGGGAGGTCTAATATTAAGGTTGCCTTTAAGAAGTTGCTTAGCCTCAAAAATAGAAACGAGACTCTGGAATACACTTGCTCATACATGTCAAGCAGAGTGTCTCCTTGGCCCTTTTCAAAAGGGACCTTGACGATTGGATGGGCGATAGGAAATTCACCCCAGGGATCACATCAGTCACCCTGCTAGACGGGTCCAGGGAAGTAAATATTGTGGGAAGAAATATCCAGGGTATTATTATGGGTAGGCTTGTATAGGCCCTTGAGCCGATAGCCTAGTACCAACCTATGAACCTATAAAGGAGGAGTTAAAGGCAGACGAGCAAAGATAGGTGATAAGTGGGCCGTAATAGAAGTATAGGCCAAACCAGCATTGAACAACTTTCACAAATAAGAGAACCAAAGGAATATCCATAGTAAGTGGGTCCAGGTTATGAGTGAGACAAAGTAGAAAACCTCTTCTGTTTGGATAAGTTGGATTTCCTAGTAGTAGGTTTCCTGGCCTCCTGCAGGCCCTTCAGCACATCCCAAGAAAAAAAGTTTTTTTGATTCCTCATAAACTCATCACCCACAGTATCAGTTGAAGCATAGACAGGTGGCGATGGATGAGATATCCCTGGTCTTGTGCACGAGTAGGTCTACCCTGTGAGGTAACTTGTAATGATTGCCCTTGGCTAGATCCAGAAGTAGAGGGCAGTGCTGTCCAGACCAAAAGGGAGTCACCAAGATTTTGGGAGCATCATGTTAAATTTTGAACAGGGCTTCTGGAATGAGAAGAATGGGAGAGAATGCATAAAGAAACATCCCCTTCCAAGGAAATGAGAGGGCATTCACCTTCCATACCAGATGACCTGGGACTCTGGCACAAAACAGAGGAAGCCGTCTGTTGGGAGGCATATGGATCTACTTGAGTAACCCACTGGTGGACAGTGTCCAGAAACATTTCTGTGAAGCATCATGGGATTGAGTTAAGGACCTGCTGCTCAGTATGTGTGCCACATTGTTCTGATATGAAGGGATAAGAACTGTCTGAAGAGTCACCTGATACTTGACAGCAAGATCCCATACCAGAAGTGCTAACCAGCAAAGAAAATAAGATCTTGTTCCTTTCTGTTTGTGGATATACCACATCACTGTGGTATCGTCTGTGAATACTTTGAGGCCCCGGAGAGGAAAGATGATGAAAGGCCTGAAGAGCCAGCATAAGAGCTCTCATTTCTTTGACGTTGATGTGCTCCTTCTGCTGATGAGGCAACCACACCCTCCTGTACCTTCAGGCCAAATGTTGCTCCCCATCCCACATCTGGAGCATCTGTGAACAGTTCCTGAGAGGGAAAAGGGGAATGAAAAGGGAGCCCTGGATTCAGAGGCAACTGCTGAATCCCCCAGTGTAGTTCCTTCTTGAGACAAGGAAGAGGAACTATAGAATCTAGAGAATGTACATGTTGAAGCCACACTGACTTCAGAAACCGCTGAAACTTTTTAATGTGAAGTCTGGCCAGAGGGAGCATCAGAATGGTGGATGCCATGAAACCTAGAGCTCTCAAAACTCCGTGGCTGTAATGGAAGCTAGAGGAAGAAGTTTGAAAGTAAGAAATGGACAGTTAAGGCCTTTGGAGGAAGCAGGGATGCAATCATTGGCACTATCTGAATCTTGCAAACCAGAAAGACATGATCCTGAGAAGGAGTCAGAGAAGACTTTATAAAGGTTGTGAACCCCAGGCTCTAAAGAAGGGAAATGGCAAAATGATTTTGTGAAAGGATCTCTGGAGAGGAAGCTTGAATCAGCAGGTTGTCCGAGTAGGGAAATATTTGGCTCCATTGAAGCCTGAAAAAAGCTGTCACAGGAGTAAGGCATTTGGTGGACACCCTTGAGGGAAGTAGAAAGGCCAAAGTGCAAAGCAGAGAACTAAAAATGCCTGGAGTCCAGAATGAAATGCAAAAACTTCCTGAAAAGGGGCTAGATTAGAATGTGGAGAAAAGCATCCATGAGATCCAAGCACCCCATATAGGCCTGAGGAAGAAAGAGGAAACAATCTGAAGGGACAACACCTGAAAGGAAGGCACCTTCAGAAAAGTGTTTAGATGAGAGGTCTAGAATTGGTCTTCCCAGTGCCCTGTTTTCTAGGCACTAGAAACATTCTTGAGTAAAACCCCCTTCCCCATTTGGAACACAGGCACCTCTTGAATAGTACCCTGAGACGAGATCTCGAAGAACCTCTGGGGGAAAAAAGGAAGATGTTCCCGAGGAGGCTGAAAAATGCCCATAAAAGGGTGGGATTTCCCCAACATGAAATACCCCTGACAAACGATTGACAGAACCCAAGAATGCTGAATGACTAGGAAGGGACTGATAGTACTACAGTACCTGGTTTGTCAGGAAAAGGAAGGCTTCTGAATCCCTGACATCTGAGTGGCCTTATCCGAAAGAGCCCGTTTGCCATTACTTTTACCTTTAGAAGGGCAAGATTGCCTGTGAACAAAGGCTGGCTTATTGGAGTAGTTTCTTTGATATTTAAGCACAGGAGAAACAAACACATGTTTAAGCTCCTGTAAGGCCTTCCCCTCATCTTGAAGGGACTTAAACCAGCAGCTGCTTCCCCCAAACAGAAGTTTATTATCCAGAGGAGCATCCATTAACTTAACCTTAATATCATCAGGTAAAGGTTGAACCCTAAGTCAAGAATATACAGCCTCATTACTGAGCCAAAAGCAGGAGCCCTAGAAGAGGCATCTGCTGCATCATGCCTACATTTGCCAAAATGACGAAAAACTTGAGAGGAAGTCCCTTGCAAGGAAAGAGCAAAAGTTTTACCCGTAGAGTTTGGAAGATCAGAAATAAGTTGACAGGCCTGAGAAAGAAGAGTCAACACATACCTAGACATACGAGTCTGATAATTAACTGCTTTAAAAGGTAGGGTAGCAGAAATATAAACCTTCTTACCCAGCCTTTCGATTGTTCTGCTCTCCTTGTCAGAAGACAGTAACTTGGGGAAGGAAACAATTTGAGAGAGCTTATGAGAGGATACAGACACCACAGAGGGGTCAGCAGCAGGACATTTGTACAAAAAGGTTTTATACAGTGTCTGAGGATTTTAACTATCAGGCGTCTTGGGAGCAGGGGCAGAGAATCAGGCGTTTGAGGCACTGGAAAAAACGTCCAGCAAAGTAGCCAATACAGGAGGAATAGCTGTGGGTTTAGGAGAGTCCATCTCCAGCAACTCTTAGTACCTTTCGTGGATATCGGAGACCTGACCACAATCCCACTAAAAAAAAAAAAAAAAAAAAAAAAAAAAAAAAACCCTCATTCTACAGATTGTGTTCCCAAAGATATTTCCTCAACATGAGTATCATGACTATTAGATTCCTCCTCCTCTGACCCATAGTCCAAAAGAGAAGGATTTTGAGTAAAGTCAGGATTCTTCATCAGAATTTGACTTCCTCAGAAGAACCCTGTTCTCTAGGCCTTTTAAGGGCAGTAGAGGACCAAGAAGGAGTAAGAACAGAAACCCCCTGAGGAGGCTTTAATGGCATTAAAGCATTAAATAAACCCCGAGTAAAGGCATGCCACTCACTTTGTGGTTCCCTAGAAGCAGAAGAAATAGGTTTAGTTTTTTGTTCCTTTTTTTAAAGGAACATCCACCCTGTAAAACTATGAAGGCTGTGACCTAGGACGGCATTTGATAACCATTGTAGGAACTTCTAACCATAGTAGGAACTTCTTCCGCAACTAGAATCTGCAGATACCCCCCCCCCCCCCAAGTCCCCTTGGAAATAATCAACCGTGATTTCCCCCTGAATGTCCAAAACAGATGCCTGCAAAACCTTGTCAGACATGCTGCCAGCAGGATCCTCACTGGCCTCTAACCCAGTCACGGCATAGGAATCGAACAATACAGACGTGAGCCTCCGGGTTCATAAGTACCTCAGGAGAAACACCCAGGTGAGGTTGGACAGCGGAAGATTATGGTCTTTACTTTTTTCGCTGCCTTCCCTAACTGCTGACCCTCAGGATAGGAAGTTCCATCAATTGTATCTTTAGCGAGAAGCTCAAGATGTTGGTTCTCAAGATGCAAGGAAAGGGAAGAAAGCCTCCTACTAAGGGTTTTCTGGATGAACGCCTAACAAATCAAACAAGACGTATGGCCGGGAGATGCTCCTAGGCAAAAAAGACACTTATTCTGGGGGTCTTTTTCTCCTGCACTGCCATTTACATTTCCTGGATGACATTAACCCCAAAGAGCACAAAAAAGCCAAGAAAAAACAAAACCCGAACGGGGTACTTATCTGCAACTGTTTGGACTTCAGCAAACTGGTGTAGATGTTCACTGGAGAACGAAAATGCATGCAAAACTAGTGGAAAATGGACATGGACAACCAGACCGGTTAGAAGAAGCGTTTGGTCTGGCGGCAAAAGTTCTGAGGATGGGTATGCCTTAACTTCACCTTTATGCTATGCGAGGAGCATTTGGGTGCTGTTTTGCATATCTTAAAGCAACAGCAGGCTTTGGTAGACTGGCTGGACATTGGACTTCTACAGCAGGGAATACCATACATTACGAATACTGCTGCAGTGAATGTAACATTTTCCGATACTTCTAGTAGAACTTTTCTGAGCACTTGCATTTTGATCTTGCTTTGATATTCACAAGAAGTTTAATTCATGCTACTTTGGTATTTCCAGGCAGTTAGTCGCTACTTTGGTATTTCCAGGCAGTTAGCCGCAACATAGCCTTTTTGAAGTCCGAAATATATCTATATCTACAGTATCACTTGATTTGTATGAAATTCATTTATGCTGATTGCTTAATACCAGCCATATTCCCTCCCAGTGTTTGAGTTTTCTCATTTTCCAGCATGTACAGATGCATTTTCCTGCAAGTGAGGCAAGTAGATCATTTGATATTCTTGTTTTGTCTTTAAACTTCTGCTTGCTCTGTACATGGGTGCCACACTGCTAAGAACAAGTATTGACAAAGGTGTCATAGCCTAACTTGCATTACAGCAAGCAAAAATGGGAAAATGCAGTTATGACTTGACTGTAGGAGCTATAGAAAATTCAAAATTGAACTTAACTGGCCTGGCCTATCAGAAGAGGAAATGCCATACGTTAGTTACTGCAGTGTGTGGTGAGAAAGTTTGTTGTACAGAATTTATTGGCAGTTTTAGAGCAAACAAGTAGTAACACCTGTGTTAAGGTTGTCAAAACCACTCTTTTGTTCAGTTGTAATACACTAAACTTATTTCTAACCTGATAGCACTTACTGTCTTTGGGTTACTAAATGCAACTCTGTTGTAGACCTCGTGAACAACTTTGAGTAGTTTGAAATTGCAAAACAAACTCAGTTTTTCACTTCTATTTTGCGGAAGCAAATTTCTGCGTAAACTTGCTGTTTTGTTATTTCCAAAACACTTGGGTGGTATGACCCTTCTTTGGCATTAACTTAATCCTGTACATTAGAGCTAGGGGTTTTACAAATCCAGAAATAGTTTGATATCCTTTGGATATTACTTGTTTGTGGGATGAAATGAGCTTCCTTTTCAGAGCAGTGGCCTTGGTGTAGCAGGTAAGTTTAAAGTTGTAATTAGGGGTACCTTGTGTTTCAAAGGAGTAGTGGCTTCTGGATGCAGTGATTGGAGATCTATGCTGCTGTGTCTGATGCAGCCAATTTAAATGCTGATGATAAGGAAACACTACCTTACATAAAGCTGGGCAGCATTCTCTGGAGACCACATTTTTATAACCCTGATTTAGAACAAGTTTATTTTCTCTTAAGGGCTTCTACAAGAGAACAGTGTTCTTTTTTCAGACTGATATTGATTTATGTTATTGATGAAGATGTGTTGGAAGGTTGTTGCTGTTCATAGGTGGTCCACTGTATACTCTGGATGTCTGATGTCTACAATCTGTAGTTTTCTTGTTGCACAATTCTTTGAAAAGAACAATTAATTTTCCTTTCTTTTTGTTTTAGTTAATAATCCATGTGGTCCGAAGTTTGAAGAGCTAGATGTAAGTATTTCTGTAATCCTTTGTACTGTTTCTTGCAGTTTTTGTTTTAATTTAGCCATCACTGATTGTCTGCTGTAAGGGTAGTTGTGATTAAGTTCCTTCTCTACATTTGTAGAAGGTTGTAATAAAATGTGAAGGTTATATTTTTTTGTAGTAATGTGACATGGTTAATTAGTAGTCCATCTTTGACTAGTAGGACTGTGTGCTACAATAAATAAATAAAACGAAAGCTGTAGGTTGGAAGAAAAGACGAAACAAACTGAAAATTCAGTATTTATTCCAAACGCCTTCAAAAAAAACATCCACGCACTGTCACAAATCATTAACGCTTTTCTTTAAAATACATCCATGCGTTTTCGTCCTCACAGTAGGACTTCATCAGATGAATGAATAAAACTCCCTCCTCAACAGTTTTTATACAAATTAAGAAACTCATTATCCAATAATGCTCCTTAATTACATTTCAAACAGTCAAACCAGCATTGCAGTGGGCTCATAAATATTCATTAGCTCATTGAATATAAAATTTAAAAAGTAAAATGTTAAATTCATTTTATTCCTTATCAAAAATAACTTATGAGTAAAGCCATTAAATATATAAATTGTATATAATATAATATATATATATTGGTTTTCTTTTGTGGAGGGGTTATGGAGAGAGACGCTGCACCAGAAACCAAGGGGCAGGACGAACTGGGCCAATCACGCAAATTGATTGGCCAGTTGACAGAATTGATTGATTTGTTAACTCCGTTGTGCCATACCATGGTAGGAAGCAACCCTAATGTCGCACGGACCACAGGAAGTGGAGATGGAGGGCCCTATGTGCATAAGCACAAGAGAAAAAGGGAGCTTATGGGCCACAATTTCTGAGCCGGCGACCTTTCAGAACCGAATGGTGAGACTTTCAATCCATGAGCCACTCCAGGTTTTTTTTGCGACAATGAATTGAGTCCTGTTCATGGAGAAAATACCGAAGGAGGGAATGCAGCGTTTCCATCTCAAGCTGCTATGCCTCAATGCGTTTTACCAGGTACTGTTTTTGACTCTAGAGTCAAAGAGACTAATGAATGGCTTAAAGTCCAATACAGTTTTAAGGTGAACAACGGAGTTCCTCGGGGACCTTCTAATACAGATTCTTTTTCAACTAAAATGGACAAAATTTCCAAATTAATGTTACAATATAGAGTGTTATGTATTGAAAACGCTTATCTTGCAGAATGTATCCATAGGAAAATTGTCCCTAAGGGACTAAGGATACATAAATATCCCAATAATGTACAAATGGGCTCTGACTTCCATAAGGAATTACTGGAAGTTTTTAATAACTGTGGCTTTAACATTTTCCTTAATAATTAACTTTAAAATTTCCGAGTACAAGAGACAATTCAGAAAGAAATAGATGAACTTGATAAGTTTATCAAGGATGATTTAATTTTTAGTATAAAGGAAGAAAAAGACAAGTACTACAAAGTCAAGACTGACATTGACATGAAATGTAAGGATTTAATAGATAGGAAAATGACTAAATTGAAGAGGGACATGCAGGAATATGACAACAGTACTAATTATCCTAAGCCACCCTATGCTAATAAAAGGTTTTATGGAAACAACAAAAGGGAGAAGGTTCATAACCCTATTGAACAGGAGTTTGAAGGGTGGGGTAACTATGAATACAATCAAGATTTCCCGCCATTAGTTAGGGATGATAGTTCTTTTCACAGACAGGAAAATTGGAAAGGAAATTTTCGAGGGGGGGGAGAAGAGGGAGGGGGAGATATTAGGTATATATACCCCCAACCCTAATGAAGTAACACCTACCCAAGAGATAGTGGTTGAAGGTTTTAACAACAAGTATGGTGGGTTTTCCATTTACAACTTCAGTAATATTTCCTTAACTAAGGATCATTTCAGCCTATTGGCGAAGGGGCTTAAATATATTCCCTATACTAAAGGGGATTTAACTAAAACTCTGTTAGACATTAAACTGTTCCTTAGGAAAATTAATTTGGAAATATTATTTTCCAAGAATGATATAAACAGAACAAATCAAAATAATCAAGGATTAATACGCAAGTCCACTTACAATCCCCCTTTGCACTCACAATTTAAAAATTTTGAAGTGACTTTAGAAAAAGAAATTAGAGAAATGCAAAGTAAGATTAAATATCAAACTAATCTGAGTAAGGAAGAAAAGACTATTTTCGATGAATTAAAGTCTAATTATGGAGTGAGAGTTATAGGGTGGGGGGATAGTTATAATGGACTCAATATATATGAAGGAAAAATTAATCAAATTTTAAGAGATGAAACTAAATATACCTGTGTTTCTAGGAATGAGATCTGGCATATCACAAAATAGATATAGTATTACAGGATGTGTTACAGGAGGGTTTGATTAATGGTAAAATATATGCGTATTTCAGAGTTGAGAAGCCAAAAATTCCTAGTATTTTTGGAATACCCAAGATCCACAAAAACGCTGAGGATCCACCGTTGAGGCCTGTAGTATCTGCTGATGGCTCTAAAACATTACCATTAGCAAAATATGTTGATACAAAAACTAAACATATTTGGCTTCAAAACAAGGCTATCCTCAGAGATTCTTGGGATTTGTTGAGAAAAATTAAAACGGAGTTATATTCAGATAATTTATTATTTGTTACTATTGATATAATTGATTTGTTCTCCTGTATACCTTATGATATGGGTATGAAAATGTTTGAGGACACTGTCTTTCAGGACAAATCTGTCACATTGTGAAAAGGTAGTAAGTACAGCACTCATATGGATATAGTTCTAAAGAATAATTTTTTAATATTTAATGGTGAGCTATTTAAACACAGGGGAGTTTCCATGGGAGCTGCCTGTGCTCCTACCTTTGCAAATATTATTCTAGCAAAATGGGAAGAAACTTTTGTTTTAAACTCTGTTTAATTCTTGCTGGTCCCTATATCATAGATTTTTGGATGATATAGTTATTTTCTGGACAGATAGCAAGGAAAAATTTCAAGAATTTATGAGATACATAAGTAATTCTACCCATTTTCTTAAATTTACGTATAAACAGTCATATGTTCTCCAATATTTGGATTTAGAAGTTTACAAAGTAAATAATGAACTAGAAACCAGGATGCTTAGGAAAGATATATTTTGTAATTCTTTCCTTCACTATAATAGTGCTCATCCTACACATTGTAAAAGGAATATAGTGAAGGGGACAATTTGTAAGAGGATCTAGAATGACTAGCTTAGAGAATGATTTTGTTGCAGAATGTGAACTATTGGAAGAAATGTTTTTGGATAGGGGGTACCCCTATGAATTTATTAAGAAAATTAGGTTAGAAGTTGTAAATGGCAGAGAAAATAGATTCAAACCCATCCAAAGGGGTTATGATTAGTAATGAGCAGGAAGAAAAAGAGAAAGTAAATAATGAACTAGAAAACCCAGTTAAATATCAACGGGCATTGGTTTTGGAATACAATGCAACTAATTACTTTATAAAAGGAACCTTTCAAAAGGAATGGGAAAGATTCATTGCCCTTACCGACTTGGAAGATATACTGAAGTCATCACTAAAAGTGGTTTACAAAAATTGTAGCAGTATAAGAAATATATTAGAAAATAAAAACGACAATTGTGGTAATCAAAGGGAAGGTGGAAAGAAATTTGGCACATTTAAATGTGGTAGGTGTAACCAGTGTGGATATATTTCTAATAAAGAAGAGATTTTTTTAGAAAGTAGAAAAAGATGGATACAAAGTAAAGGTTGCTATAATTGTGACACTAGCGGAATAGTATACTTAGCTATATGTCAAAAATGTGGTTCATTTTATGTAGGGAAAACAGAAAGAACCCTGAAAAGGAGAATATATGAACACATTTATGACATTTCTAAAGGAAAGGAAACAAACGCATTATTTAAACATTCCAAAACATGTGAAGGGTATAAATTCCACTTTTTAGTACTAGATCAAGTAAAACATGATATTAGGGGAGGTATATGGGAAGAGAAAATCGAATATAAAGAGTTATGGTGGCAGGTAACTCTGGAAGCAGGTAGATTTCCAGGGTTGAATGAGTATCTTTCCATATTACCACTGCTTAAAATAAGGGCTGCCAAATATTAAAGTAATAATTTTTCAAGACAGTAGATGGCACTGTTTTTCCCTCTACAATTCCTTTCTGTACCTCCTTAGGAATTACAAGTAGTACAAAGATGAATTTTATATAGTGTTTATTTTTGTTTAAAACAAGTCATATGTAATATAAAATGTTATGGTTTTATAAATATTTATATATTTAATGGCTTTACTCAAGTTATTTTTGATAAGGAATAAAATGAATTTAACATTTTACTTTTTAAATTTTATATTCAATGAGCTAATGAATATTTATGAGCCCACTACAATGCTGGTTTGACTGTTTGAAATGTAATTAAGGAGCATTATTGAATAATGAGTTTCTTAATTTGTATAAAAGCTGTTGGGGAGGGAGCTTTATTCATTCATCTGATGAAGTCCTACTGTGGGGACGAAAACGCATGGATGTATTTTAAAGAAAAGCGTTAATGATTTGTGACAGTGCGTGGATGTTTTTTTTAAGGTGTTTGGAATAAGTACTGAATTTTCAGTTTGTTTCGTCTTTGCTTCCAACCTACAGCTTTCGTTTTATTTATTGGTGACTTGGAAGCTTTCACTTCATTTTGTTACTGTGTGCTACAATGCTACAAGGCACTAGGAACACTCAGAAAGGAAAGCTTTTTCAGGGTGGCTAGGCTGCTTCCCCCAAATCCTATCCTGCATCTGATTCCCTCCGCTATGAGTCAGCATGGCTGACGCTGTTTGAGTTTTCTTGTTTAAAAAAAAAAAAAAAGAGAGAGAGAGACTATTTTCTTGACTGCTTTCCATTCTAGTGAGTCAGAGTTTTTACCAGACTTTTTTTCATCTTTTGCATTTGTGCACCCCCCCCCCCCCCCGACACTGTGTGTCTTGGGCCCAAATTAGCCATTTTTCTCTAGTTTCTTCAAATGTATTTAAATATGACGATCTTCCCCATCAGAAGGAGCACACTGTGCATATACTGGCTGAGGTAATATCCTCCCACCAGAACTAGGCTTTTCCTCTATTTCTAACTTTTCTTGCATTTGCTTGGAATGTGTAGGGGCAAGCTGGTTAAAAGGTGGAACCCAGTTCACCAGCAGGATCAGCCTTCTACCAACACTGGTAGTGGGGTGGTTCTTCAGCACCCATGACTACTCTAGAACTTCATGCTGTGATGGAGACCAAGAAGGCTTAAGCCTGTTGGAATCCCAGGATAAAGGCAAGCTGTCATCCCCATCCTCTAGCTACATGTCTCCAAAGATGGATTTTGTGCTGGCTAGACCATACTCATCCCAGGCCCCCATCAGATTCGAATGGTGACTTTATTGCTAATTGTTCTTTAGTATTTGTGTTGAAAATTGTCTAAAGCTACATTAAAATGCTTTATTTTCATATGTTTGAAGTGCACATCTGGGACAGCAGATGTGTGAAAGGACGATTACAAAAAGGCCATGTTGATGAACCACGTATGGTCGAAATTGCACCTGAGCAAATCCCAGTGTGCATTCGCTCATTGGAATTATTTTTTTTTAGTGCATGTCACACTACAGTGGGGGTCAGAAAATGTACCCCTTCCCTCACTGTAGTGCGATCTTGGAGTTAGCATATTGAAGTAGCAGGTGGTGTGGGGGGCACAGGGGTCTTGCCCCCCTGCATATCGGTGTTTGGAGACATCTGGTGATGTCTTCTAAATGTCAGGGGGAGTGCACTGTTTTCATGGAGTTCGAAAATGGTTGAAACTGGGTTTCCAGCGAACAGTTTTTGACATTTGGGCTCGCAAAGTTTCCGTAATTTGCTATTTAGAGTTGCGTATATGCACGGTCACGAATTACATTATCGAACAAATGAAGGTAAACCATTAAAACCTTATGATAGAAATTTAGTGGCCTACTCTCCCATCCTTTGTTTTCAGAAACACTAGGAGAGCCTTACAAAAGAATAGGATATTTTCTTCTTTCTGGTTCCAGGGGCATCCCCTGGATCTGATGTTCTCCTAGTTACCATTCTTCATGTGTAGGTCTAGGATCCGACATCAGAGCTGGCAAAAACATAGACAACAGCTTAGCTGAAGCTCCTCCCTTCTCATAATGCTCTGCTGCCCTCTAACCCCCTCAGATCTAGTTTGCCGTGGTTAACCGACAGATGCAGATTGCTCGGGTCCTGTGGGATTTAAAATTTTCAAAATCATCACTTGTGGGTTATCCCTGCTGGGTAGCCCTCAGCTGGCCCAAGTACCAGAGTAAAGGTTTCCCCTGCTGCATCAGTTCTGTGAGTGTGGCTGACTTCATGTAGTCAGGGCTATAAAGGGAGACAGCCCAACACCATTACATCTGTCTTTCTTGCCATAGACCCTGAAGCAGAAGCAGTTTTGCGATTGTATCAGTTGGCCGTTGCCAAAGTGAAGACAACAGTCTAAAGTCAAGAACCCCGTTGGGGAATCATTTCTTGCCTTAAACGGATGTCAGAGAAAGTTGTTAATTGTCTCAGCTGTGGAAAGAAGATCCCACACCGAGACTTCCATTCTCTCTGCATCAGCTGTTTAGGCCCAAACCATGACGTTCCAGGGAGTCTGTTCTGTGCCCTCTTTAATGCTCGTACTATAAAAAGAAAAGCTGATATTGTAACAAGGCATTTTAGTCACTCTTTCCAGCAACACGAAATTGCATTGGTCTCTCATGCAGTTCCTGACTTTCCTAGGAAGAAAAAAGACAAAGCCTACAAAAGTTAGGCCCTCTGACTATTCCAGACTACTGTCCACCCTTTCTCAAAGCTAGGTTACAGCTGAACTAAGTGAGGTGCCTTCGTAGTCCCTGATGACAGCCGACGAGCCGCTGCAGGCCTCTACCGAGACCCATTCGGAGTCCGGCACGCCACCGAATCAACCTCCTCCAGCCAAGATGTCATGTGTTCCTCACGTGGTTGGGTCTGGAGCCGCTTTGCAGGCACTGGCTTCCGCAGAGCCCCCACCGACATAAGTCGGGGTTAAACCGAAAACGCCACCGGTCAAATTAATTCTGTATAAGGCTACTGAGTCAGCTAGGCCGAAGCCAAAATCTACCCCCAAAAAGATTCCTCCACAGGGCCCCAGCCACCGACCTACCACTAACCAGTCAGCCCCTCAATCACAGCAACTTCTCAAAATAGCAAAGGACCTGATGACTCTGTCAGGGTTAGCCAACCTCCCCCTCCCACACCAGCCAAAAGAAAGAGGACCCCCCCCCCCCAGAGGTCCTCACAGACTAGGAATCAGTGGATTCAGATCCGGTGAAGTCAGACAGGGAAGACTGGGCCTTTGCAGCATTTGAGGACTCTGATGCTGATGATCCAGTTATCACTGCCTCTCCCCCTGAGGACTTTCTTTCGGGGAAACTCTAAACACTCTCAAAGAACATTTTCAGTAGGATGCCCAGGAGTTACCCCAGTCTAAAAACAGACTCGGAGAATTTCTAAATCTGCCTCAGCATAAGCCTCTGGCTATGTTTTTCTAGAATCAGTCATCTCTAGATTCTCTCTCTCCTGCACCCAGAAAACTTGATAGATACCACAGGGTGCAAGACTCTCACAAATACCTATTTAAAAACCCTGCTGCAGACCCTGAAGTAATTACTCCGGGTCCTAAGGGAGTTAGAGCAAGCTCTTCGAAAAAACCCATCCCAAGTGACCAAGAAAGCAGAGCTCTAGACAAGATGGATAAAAAGGTTTACACCTCAGCCACTTTAGCTGTTAGGGCATTAAACTGTCAATTTCATATGGTCAAATTCCAGCAGAATGTGCTCAAACTCATTAAACAGAAAATATCTGCCTTGCTTGACAGGAAGACTACCAGAGAATTAACAGACCTCGTACAGTCAAGCTCTCTGGTAGCAATGAGCATTTCTTATATTGTGGTTATGATGCCTTGGAAGCCTCTACCAGGGCTGCAGCTACAAGACCAGTTATCAGAAGGCACGCCTAGTTTAAGGGAGCAACCTTTGCCTGACCAGGTAAAATCCAAGCTTTGATGCCTCTTTGGATAAAGAGCAGTTGTTTGGCCCCGAGGCCAAGGAGGTCATTAAGAAAATGGAGGACAAAGCCAAATCCATGCAGACTGTCAAGGACTTTTTGCAGGTATGGCATCCCAGGTTCAGCAGAAACTTCCCTACCAAGCACTGGTCCTTTTCCCCCTCAGGCTAAGCCAGTACAGAGAAAGGGACACAGAGACAGAACTCCTAGGCCGCAGGCACACAGCCAGTAAAGAATTAGGCAGTGGTCCACAGCCCCTCCAAGACAGGGGAGGTCTAAGCCCACTTCCTTCGTCAGAGAATCACAATGACTCCATTCCCTCCCCTCTGCCCCCCCCTCACCCCCCCAGGTCTCCAGACAGGCTAGGAGGAAGACTTTCCCTCTTCCTAGAAAACTGGCAGGCCATCACCTCAGATCTGTGGGTCCTGAAAATTGTTACCAGAGGGTACAGAGTCTTATTTCAAAGAAAAAAACAAGATCAGGTTGCCCAGACATACTTGCAAACCAAACAGCAGAAGCTATTCGCCAGATCCCAAAACTTTACGCCCAGGGTGCAGTAGAACCTGCGCCCAAAGAACAGACTGGAAGGGATTTTACTCAAGGCTGTTCCTGGTTCCCAGAAAAGAGGGCACATGGCATCCTATCCTAGACCTCCACCCTGAATCTGTCCCTTCTGGTTCCAAAATTCAAAATGTTGACACTACAAAAACTACTGCCTATGCTCTTACCACAAGCCTGGCTAGTGACCCTAGACCTGAAGGAAGCCTACTTGCATATTCCTATCAGAGAGTCCTGCAGGAGTTACCTAAGGTTCAGAGCAGGGTCCTAACACTTTCAATTCTCTGCACTGCCCTTCAGCTTATCCACTGCTCTGAGTCCTTACAAAGTGTTTGGCTCCAGTCATTGCTTACTGCAGACAGAGAGCCATACATTTAACCCCTATCTAGACGACTGCCTCATTCAGGCAGAAACCAAGGGAAAGCTCCTACAGGATCTCTCCTTTGTGCAGACCATACTGACCTTACCGGGGTTCACCATAAACCTGGAGAAATCCCAGCTGCTACCCACATGGATTACCTTCCTGGGCACTCTGCTAGATGCATCCAAGCAAATGGCCTCCGCTACCCCCCAAAGCAGATCTTTCTGCAGTCCTACTTCCACCAGCTGGCACAAAAGACCCACCTCACAGCCAAGCAAATATTACAAGTCCTGGAAATACATGGCCTCCTGCATCCTGCTGGTACCCCTTGCCAGATTGCATATGCAGAAACTGCAGTGGTACCCAAGGAACCTCTGGTGCCAACACACTGTCTCTGCAGCACCAAGTACCACAAATCCCTTGCTTAAAGAAGGAACTTCTGGTGGGCCCAGGCTTGCTTCTTAAACAAGGGACTTCCTTTTGTCCTTTGCCCACACAAGCAGACCTTGATCACGGATGCCTTAGACATTGCCTGGGGAGCCCAAACTGGAACTCTGCAAATCCAGGCTTTTTGGGAACAGGAAGTTCTAGGTCTACACATCAATTTGAAAAAAATGCTGGCAGTGCACAGAGCTATCCTAATGTTTCAAGAGCATCTGTCACTAGGGTTACTCCTAATCAGGACAGACACCACTGTAATGTGGTACAGCAACAAACAGGACGGTACTCATTCCTACCCCCTCTGTTGCCTTGCCATGGAAATCTGGCAGTCGGCATCAAATCTAGGACAACATCTCTTAACTTAATACCTCCCAGGGAAGCAAAACACCCTGGCAGATCACTTAAGAAAACAGATCATGAACGCCCCCCCCCCCCCCCCCCCCGAGTGGCAGTTGCACAGGGAGACCTTCATACAGATCACTCGCATCTGGAGGGAGCCAGACATAGACCTTTTTTACAAGCCACCAGAATAGCCAACTGGCCAAGTTCTGCTCAAGACAGTTTCACCTGGAAGCCTGGAGGATAGATGCCCTCTCCTTCCACTCGGGCAGCCTGTTTGTGTATGCCTGTCCCCCACTTCCTCTGATACCCAGGGTTCTACTCAAGATCAGAGAAGGACCAAGGGCTATCCTGATTGTCCCAGATTGGCTAAGGCAGTACTGGTAACCCCCTGCTCCTCAGCATGAGCATGTACCCTCCCTTTACCTTGCCTTCCACCACAGACTTTCTCACACAACAGGGAGGGAAGCTCCTCATCCAGCCCTTACCACACTCAAGTTAACAGCATGGCTGCTTCCTTAGACAGTTAACACTGCAGCCCTTGGCAATCAGGTGTTAGACATTATTAAGAAGTCTCGCAGACTCACCACCAGAAAATCTTATTCCTCTAAATGGAAGAGATTCATGTACTGGGGCTCCACTAGGTGCACCACCAGCACTAAAGCCTCTTTACCCCTGGTTCTGGACTACATGGCAGAGCTCCTCCATAAGGGATTGTCTTTTGGGTTTTTTCCTCCTTATTCCTTCTTTATTATCTTAGTATTTTAAGTTTCTCTAGGTGTTCCATTAGTGAACCATTTTCTTCCCTTTTGTTTGGCTTTTGACGCTTTTTTTTTTTTTTTTTTTTTTTTTTGTATTATGGCAACTAGTATAGAAATTTTCTTCTGGGAATATTTCATTTTTGGGAATATTTCTTCTCTTTTTGTTACATAGTTTAGTTTTCATTGAGTGTTGTGTGTGGGACAGACTTTAGCATTTAGGACTGTTGCTTGTTCCTCCGGATTTGGTTGTGTGTTCCTTCTTGGGTGTTATGTTTGCGAAACCTTTAGGGTTTGCGAGTTCTTCTCATGCAGTCGGAAGATGCCTGTTTCTGACTCACACGAGCAGTGCCTCTATTGTCTCGGTGCCGGCCACCTGGAGGTTGAATGCGGCATTTGTGCTCTGTTAGAGTGCTGAAATAAACTGCTCCTAAAAGGTGTGGTTCAGGGGTGGGGGGGGAGTGTGCCTTGGTCAAGGAGCCTTTGACCAAGTTGGGCCCATCTGATCACAAAAGCAAGGCTACCTCTTCCTCCTCCAAGGAGATTTCAGGTAAGAAAGCTAGGCTGTCTGATCCCAGAATCCTGGATCTGACTCCAGACTTAGCGGTGTTTGATTCGAGGGTCTCTGATCCTAGGACCTCAAAAGTTGACGCCCAGATCCAAGACCTCCAGTCCAAGGTTTCCGGATCAGAGAGTTCCAGAGTCGACTCCTGGATCCAAGGCCTCCAGATTGAGGCCTTTGGATCTGTATTGGAGTGGGTCTGCCACGGATCCGATCCTGCCAGATCTGAGAGATTCCAGAGCGATGCTCTTGTACCCTTCTGTTTCTTTGGTTCCGATACAATTAGTTCCGAGACCTGTCAGGTCCTATTGTTATCCAGCACCCCTCCTCAAAGGGGCCAAAGTTCTTCGTGTTTCACTGTTGCAGTCTTCACACTTGGGTTATCTGCCTGCAGGTAGCCCTCAGTTAGCCCGAATACCAGATACTTAGTATTTCTGCGTCCGGATGCTGTCGCTCCAGTACTGTTGTCAGGGGTATAAAAACAGGCAGCCGACGCCATTACATCAGTCTTTCTTGCCGAGGAGAAGCCCGAAGCAGAAGCAGTTCGCAAGTGCCGGTTGGCCGCTACCTGAATTTGTGGTGCTGCTGTAGCGTTGTCGCCTCAGTCGTTGCACGTTCGATTCTCAGAGCGTCTTCTGTGTCGGTGTCAATGGGCGTTCCTTCGTTGAAGGTTGTGCGTTAGGCCCGGCAAGCCAGCACGTAAAAAATCTACTGCCAATCATTAGTGGCCCGGAGTTCTGCTGTGGCAACCCCTGACCGGGAAAAGCTGAAAGTTAGTTGAATAATCCTGAAGTCTTCTAAAGCCAAGTACCCCGTTGGGCATCCTTTTTTTTTTTTTTGCTCTAACCAATGTCGGAAAAAGTTAACAATTGTCTTGCAGTGGAAAGCAAATACATCACAGAGATTTTCATTCTTACTACATTACCTGTTTAGACCCAGACCTCTACTTCTCTCGCTGTCTGTTTTGTGCCTTGTTTAACACCCGAACCATTCGCCGTTGGGCTCTTTGTCGCTAAATTCTTTCGCTGTCTATCTCTGTATTCTGAAATGGCTTTGGTAAGCCATCTGACTACAGATTTTCCAAAAAAAGCGGAAGGATAAAGACAGACAGAGACAGACCGTTAAGCTAGTCGCCAGTCCACCGGTACTCAGTGAGGCGCCTTTGCAGCCCCTGATGCCCACTTCAGTGTATTTACAGGCCTCTGCTGAGACCCATTCGGATTCCGGTATGCCGCGTGATGCTTCTTCAACTACGGAACCTACGGAGGTCTCTACCTTGGATGGGTCTAGAGCCACTCTGCAGGCACCTGCTTCTGAGTCAGTTCTTCGCTCTACCGATGTTCGAATTAAACCAAATTCATTTCTAAGCAAAACAACCGAGTTTCTTAGGCCCAAAGTACGCACTACGCTTAGAAAATTGACTACCAAAGCGCATGCTCAAGCTCCCATGCCACAAAAACAAATGCTTAGAATGGCTGAAGACCTTATTACACTGATTAGGGGAAGTCAGCCTTCCCCTGCAAAGAGACAAAGAACCCAGTCCCCTTCAGGTTTTACAGACCAGGAGTCCGATGAGACTGACATTTTTGATTATGAAGACATGCCCTTATCTGCCTATGAGGATTCAGTTGCAGAGGAATTCATTCCCTCTGCCTCCCCTCCAGAGGATTTTTCTTTTGGTGAAACCTTGCATACTTTGAGAGCACTTCCATTGGGAATGCCAAGACTATCCTCAGTCCAAAAAGAGACTCTGAGAATTTTGAGTTGCCTCAGCAAAGGCCTTTAGCTATACCTCCTGTCCTGGATGTTGTGGATGATTGAAATCCAGTCTTACTCCCGACACTTTACCTCTTTCCCCTATGAATCCAGACAGGTACTACAGAGTACCTGAGTTTCTGTTCAAGAATCCTACTGTAGACCCAGAGATAATTTCTACTCCAGAATCTTCCTCGTGTCCAGGAAAGAGGGCTCTTGGCACCCAGTCCTGGATCTTTCAATTCTCAACAGCTTCCTGGTGGTTACCAAAATTCAAAATGCTTACCCTGCAACAGCTTCTTCCCGTTAGCCAAGGATGCCTGGTTAGTCACCCTAGACTTAAAAAAAGCCTATCTGCACATCCATATAAGGGAGTCATGCAGGAAGTGTCTACGTTTCAGGGCAGGATCTATGCTTTATTAGTTCTCTGCACTTCCCTTTGGCTTATCTACTGCATCCAGGGTATTCACAAAATGCTTGGCTCCAGGCATTGCATACTGCAGGCAGAGAAATATCCAAATTTACCCATACTTGGACTGCCTGATTCAGGCGGACAGTCAGGAATTGCTGCTTCAGCATCTGGCATTTGTAAAAAAAAAAAAAAAAAACCTTCTCACTTCCTTGGGGATACACCATTAACTAAAAGAAATCACAACTGATACCTAGTCAAAAGATTGTATTCCTGGGAGCAAGCTTGGACACCACTTCCCAGATGGCATTCCTCACTTCAGAAAAGCAAGTCTACGACAGATTACTTCAAACAAATGGCCACCAGAACCCAGCTATCTGCAAGAAAAATACTGCAAGCTCTAGGGTTCATGGCCTCGTGTGTACTGCTAATTCCATATGCAAGACTGCATATGAGGAGACTTTAGTGGTACTTAAGTCTTTGGTGCATTCTCAGGACCTGGAAACAGTCAATGTTAAGTTGTCTATCTCGCCTTCATTCTTGCTGGTTGGGTTCGGAGCCGATCCTCGGCTCCGACTCTGCCATCTTCAAAAGCTCGAGAGCTGCATACTGGCTTGAGGCCATCTCATATCCCATGATACCTGGCGTTAGATACCCAGATCTCTGCAGTTTAGCCATGGCCCTGTAGCTCAATTCCTGCCAGGCAAACAAAACACACTGGCAGACGACTTAAGCAGAAATCTCCTAGACCCATATGAGTGGAAGCTGGAGCCCAGCACCTTCAACTTTCTGATTCGGAAATGGACCCCAGAGGTGGATCTGTTTGCCTCCCCCTACAACCAACAACTCGGCAAATTCTGCACCAGGAACCCTCACAGCAGGGCCTGGAAAGTGGATGGCCCTATCCTTTCAATGGGAGAACCCACTCCTGCGCAGCCTGATTGGTGCCACCCTGGACACCTACACCAGACCCCAACCCTGCTCTCCCAGCAGGAGGGACAGATTTTGCATCCACAATTGCAAACCCTAAATCTTGCAGCCTGGCTTATTTCTTGAATTCTCCACCAGCAACCCTAAGCAAACAGGTGCTGGATGTTATCCTTGAAGCCAGAAGGCCCAAGTACAAGGAAATCCTATGCTAAGTGGAAAAGGTATTGTTCCTGGATTCAGTCTAAAGGAGAGGACACAGCACTGCCCTACTTACCTCTAATCCTGGATTACCTAGCAGAACTACTCCACAGAGGCCTATCCTTCCCCTCCATTAAGATCCATGCCTCTGCCATCTCGGCTCATTACAACACCGACCCACCTCTGTTCTCTCACCCTGTAATCAAACCGTTCCTGAGAGGGGCAAACAACCTAAGGCCACCAAGAAGAGCACCCACCCCTGCTTGGGACCTTAACTTTGTGCTGGAAAAGCTAACACTTCCCCCTTTTGAACCTGCTGCTTCAGCAGAGTTAAAATTTCTCTCTTGGAAAACAACCTTGCTTCTGGCCATCACTTCAGCCAGAAGAGTGTCTGAGCTACAAGCACTGATGGTTGTGGAACTCTTCATTATTTTCCATGCTGACAGGGTTTCCCTCAGGACTAATAGTTCCTTCATGCCTAAAGTGGTGTCCAGTGTGGCTCTCAACCAATCCATTCATTTGCCAACCTTCTTCCTTAATCCTCAAAATAAAGGGGAAAGGATCTTGCACTCTTTGGACATGCACAGACAGCTCAGATTCTACCTTGGTAGGACTAAGCTCTTCAGAAATTCTGACCAGTTACTAGTCAGCTTTGCAACAGGGGCAGAGGGCAAGGCCATTTCAAAACAAACCATTTCCAGATGGATAGCACACTGCATCCATTTCTGCTACTCGCACCATGGAAAGCCAACCCCTCGGGGTCAGAACACATTCCACTAGGGCAACATCTACCTCTACAGCATTTCTCAGGGGAGTCCCTACCAGGGACATCCTGGAAGCTGCTACCTGGAGTTCTGTACACACCTTCACCAAGCATTACCACTTGCCTATCTTTTCCAAATCCAGGGCAGGTTTTGCTACAGCAGTCTTGCAAGGCCTACTAGCCAGCCCTACATCTTCTTGACTGCCTCCACCCTTCCTCAGCTTTGGGAATCCACCCAAGTGTGATGACTGCAACAGTGAAACATGAAGAACATAGTACAGTTGTGTACACTTGTAATAAATGTAGATCACTGTTGCAGTCCTGGTTTCCCTCCCGCCAGACCCCTAGTTCTCTCTCTCTCTCTCCTCTCTATGGGTATTAGTATTGGTATTTACTTTTTTACTGCTGGTGTTTTCCACATCAAAACTAAGCTTCCTATTTGGGGGCTCCTGACATTTGGGGTAAGAAAAACTGATGTAATGGCGTTGGCTGCCCTTTTTTTTTTTTTTTTTTTTTTTAATACCCCTGACAAACTGACGCTACTGGAGCGACACCATCTGACACAGAAATACTAAGTCTCTGGTATTTGGGCCGACTGAGGGCTACCTGCAGGCTGATAACCCAAGTGTGATGACTGCAGCAGTGAATAACACTCTAACATCTACATTTATGGTAAGTGTACACAACTGTACTTTCCCCGGACTGCCAAAGAAAGTGCTCAGGGTCCCGAATCGGGTCTCCAGCTAGATCCTGCATCTCCTCCCAGTCCTCAAGGAGCATCCTTCCTTCTGATATGGACAGGATAATGCAGTCCTTTTTAAAGGCTCAAATAGAGTTTGGGCTTCTGGCTTCCCCAGCCCATCAGACTAGGGAGCCTTCTCCTACTCTTCGGCTACTTTCCCCTTGTCCAACCCAGCTGGGATTGTGCTCAGGGGATGCAGTTGTCACCCCGGAATCCATGGAGGCGGGTTTGGTTCCAGGCCTTTCAGACCACTCTCTACCTCTCTGTGCGTCGTCTCTTGATAGCTCCGGTCCAACCTTCTATGGAGGGTTGGAGGTCTTGGCAGGGTCTGCTCCATCCTCCCTTGTGGTGGTGTCCATGGGAGAGGGGACTTTGTCCAGTCCTTCTGCTTTCCAGGTGGTGGAAAGGTGTCTCTGCTACCAGAGGAGCCTCCCCTGCTCGCCAGGCTTCATCCAAGCCTTAGATTTTGAGTGGACCTTCTCATCCTGTTCCTGGTCAGCCTGTTTGATCCAGCCTCCAGGAGGGGAGTTACCCCCGTTGGGGTCCCCACCTCTTCCGAGTCCTCCCTGGAGGAAGTGCATTGGAAGAGGACATGTAAGAGGAGACATCTTGAGTCCCCAATGGAGTCTCTCATGGATGACACGGATATCGATTCGGGGGATGGGTCCCATAGTTCGCTGCCTGGTGTCTCCTTTGGAGAGACATCCTGAAGATCCTTGAGACTAAGGGTGGTTGGTCTGCCCAGCCCCCATCATTAGAGGAAACAGTGATGTTCTTCATGTTTCACTGTTGCAGTCATCACCTGTGGGTTATCCCTGCTGTGGTAGCCCTCGGTTAGCTCGAATACCAGAGTCAATGTTTTTGTGCGCCGGCTGCTGTCACGTGTAGTCTGATGTCAGGTCGTCAGTGCTATAAAGCAAGGCAGCCGACGTCATTACATTAGTCTTTCTTGCCTTAGAGCCCATAGCAGAAGCAGCTCACCTGAGTGCCGGTCAGTCGCTGCCAGAAGTTGATTTTCAGCAGAAAACGTCTAAAGCAAAGTACCCCATTGGGGACCCTTTTTTTTTTTCTTGCTCTAACAGATGTCCAAAAAAGTTAACAATTGTCTCGCCTGTAGAAAGTAGATCCCACACAGAGACTTTCATTTTTACTGCGTCACTTGTGTAGTCCCAGATCACGACGTCCCTCGTCAGTTCTGTGCCCTCTTTAATGTGAGAACCATTTGCCGTAGAGCTTTGTAGACCATTATTTTCATGTTCCGTTTTCGAATTCTGATATGGCGTCCATCAGCCAGCAATCTGTCGACATTCCGAAAAAAACATAAAAATAGACAGGTCACACAAGGCTAAGCCTTCCGACAACACTACCTCTAAGCAAGTAGTCCTCTAGAATTCAGTGAGGTGCTTTCGCAGCCCCTGATGCCTCGACTATTTCTATGCAGGCTTTTGCCAGGACCCTTTCAGAGTCCGTTATGCTGCAGAGATCCACTTCATCTTCCGAGCCTTTGGCTGTCTCTGCCTTGGTTGGGTCCGAAGCTGCAATGCAGGCACCAGCATCCGAGGAGGCCTTCAGCACTACTGATTCTAGACAAAAAAACTATTGTCTTCTCTTCGACTACCGCTTCTCAGAAACTGACTGATTCTCTCAGGCCTCGAAGCCAGGCCAGTCCTAGGAAATCTGCTTCAAGCCACCATCTTGCTACTGTTCCCCACCCCAAGCTCAAATGCTTAAAATGGCAGAGGATCTCCTCTCCCTTATCCGAGGTACTCAGATCCCCACTCTAAAAAGGAAAAAGCATCTTTCTCCAGAAATTGACAGACTTGAGTTTGAGGGATCTAATTGTTCTGCTTTTGAAGAGTACATCCCTTAACTGTTTGAGGATTCAGATGCAGAGGAATCCATCCCTTCTGCCTCCCCTCCAGAGGACCTCTCCTTTGGGGAAAACCTTCACTCCCTCAGGGAACATTTTCAGTGGGAATCTCAAGACTTCCCACAGTCAAAGAAATGACTTAGAGAGTTTCTGGACCTACCCCAGCACAGACCCCTGGCCATCCCACCTATTCTGGAAGTGGTGGTTGGTGTTTTCCATGAATCCAGCTTAGCCCCTGATGCCCTGCCTCCTGCTCTAACTAAACCTGATTGTTAATACAGAGTACTGGATTCTTATAAATACCTGTACAGGAATCCTACTGCAGACCCTGAAGTCATTACACAGGAACCAAAAGGAGCTAAGACTACCTCCGCCAAGAATCCTCTTCTTTCTAACAAAGATGGGGTAAGAAAGTATACACTTCTGCAACCTTAGCTATCAGAGCACTCAGTTGTCAGTTCCATATGTTAAAATATCAATAACACACTTTGGAACAATTAAAACAGAGATTGCTACCACTTCTGACGGTGCCAACTCAAAAGTGCTGGCAGAATCACTGCACTCTGCTTGTCAAGTGACCAAACACTCATTACAATGTGGATATGACACCCTAGAAGCCTCTAGCAGGGCAGCAGTGATGGGATCTGCATGGCTGAAGGAATAACCTCTCCCTGATCATGTCAACTTATTGATGCACCTCTAGATAAGGAATGCCTGTTTCGGGAAAAAGCAGAAGAGGTGCTTAAAAAGATGGAAGACCAAACAAAATCTGAGCAAACAGTAAAATATTTCTTTCAGGTTCAACCTCCCAGATTCAGCAGGAACTTCCCTTCTAAGCACTGGGCCTTCCCTGCACCTAGCAGATAGGGCCAAGGTAAGCCCCGTAGGGGCAGGCCATCCAGGCTCCTATTCCAGGGCCGGCAAAGAAGCAAACCATGGACCACATGTTCTTCGTGTTTCACTGTTGCAGTCATTACATTTGGGTAATCTGCTGGCAGGTTGCCCTCAATCGGCCTGATTAATAAAGTCTTGGGTCCTGCGTTGGTTGCTGTCTTTCTTCCATGACGTCAGGTAGTCAGAGGTATAAAACATGCAGCCGATGCCATTACATCAGTCTTTCTTGCCGCGCAATGCCCGAAGCAGAAGCAGTTTGCAAGTGCCGGTCGGCCGACTCCTGAAATTTTCGTTTGAGGTTCAGAACTGAAGTCTTAAACTAAAAGCTAAGTACCCCATTGGGGAAACTTCTTGCTCCTTAGCGATATCAGTAAAAGTTAATAATTGTATTACTTGTGGGAAGCAAATGCCTCATAAGGATTTTAATTTGTACTGTATTCCTTGCTTATGCCCTAACGACGACATACCTTGCTGTCGGTTTTGTTTTGATTTATTTAATCAGCACACTATCTGTCTGCTGTACATTTTTGCTTCTAAATATTTTGGTTCTCTGTTTAATTATCCAGAAATGACGTCTGTTAGCCATCCGACTCCCGGAGTACCGAAAAAACACAAGGAAAAAAAGACAGGCCGTTGAGCTCCAAAACAGCTGCCGACGCTTCTAAGCCAGTCGCCAGTATTCAGTGAGGCGCTTTCGCAGCCTGATACCCGATTCTGATTCGCAGGCCTCTACTGAGACCCATTCGGAGTCCGGTATGCCGCAAGATTATTCACCTATGAAACCTGCGTATGTCTCTACCTTGGATGGGCCCGGAGCTGCTGTGCAGGCACCGGCTTCTGAGGGTGTATTCAGGCCTACAGATCTGTATATTAAACAGACACCACATTCAATATTAAGGTCAAAATCTCGATCTAGGTCTAAAAAACCGGCGCCCAGGCCACATGTTCAGGCCCCTATGCCTAAAAAACAAATGATGAAAATGGCTGAAGATTTAATTACTCTACTCTAATCAGGGGTAGTTAACCCCCCACCCCCCCCCCTTTTAAGAGGCCTAGGGCTGAACTTGACTCTGTTTCTTCTGAACAGGACTCTTGTTTCTTCTGACTCTTCTAATGAACAGGATTTGTCCATACCTACTTATGAGGACTCTGATGCAGAGGATTCCACTCCTTCTGCTTCTACCCCTGAGGATTTTTCTTTTGGGGAAACTTTACATATCTTAAGGGAGCATTTCCACTGGGAAAGTCAGGATTTTTCTGAATCCAAAAAGAGGCTTAGTGATTTCCTCCTTCTCAGCATAGGCCTTTGGCTGTACCCTCCTGTACTAGACATTGTTGATGTGTTTTCAGAATCCAGTATGGCCCCTGATTCCCTGCCTCTGGCCCCTTTGTAAGCCAGACAGATACTACAGGGTTCCTGACTCCCACAAATTCCTTTTCAAAAATCCTGTTGCGGACCCTGAAACAATTTCTCAGGGGCCCAAGGGCATTAAAGCTTCTACTGCTAAAAATCCTACCCCTTCAGATAGAGATTCCAGGGCGCTGGATAGATGGGGTAAAAAGGTTTATACTTCTGCAACCTTGGCAATCGGGGCTTTAAACAATTCCATATGCTAAAATATCAACAGCATATCATGGGATTGCTTAAACAGAAAATGATGATTTCTGACTGTGTGGAAAATAAGGATTTACAGGATTTATTGCGTTCAGCAGAACAAGTTGGAAAACATATTTTGCAATGTGGTTTTGATTCTTTGGGTGGCCTCTTGCAGGGCTGCTGTTACTGGGTCTGTGCTTAGAAGGCATGCTTGGCAAATTGTTGTATGCTCCTTTGCAGCAGGGCCGTCTGTTTGGCAAGAAGGCTGAGGAAGTTCTAAAAAAGATGGAAGATGAAGCTAAATCCTATGCAAACTGTGAAAGATTTCTTACAAGTACAACTGCCACGATTTAGTAGGCACTGCCTACAAAGAACTGGTCATTTCCAATTACTTCCAGAGCCACTCAAGCCAAACCAGGACATTTCAAAAGCACCAGGTTTCAGTCCCAAGGGACTTTCAGAATTGAGCAATGGGGTGCATCCGCTTCCAAATCTGTAAATAAAACACCTCCCTATGGTAAAGTCTCAATGACTTCCCTTTAAAATTACCAAGCACTTACCTCTTAGCCACCCCTTTGGGGGGGAAACTGGCTCTTCATGCAAAAAACTGGCAACATATAGCCCAGGACAAAAGGGTTTTAAATATAGTGTCCCAGGGATACAGATTTCATTTCCACACATTGCCAACTCCAAATGGATGGCCAGACCTGCCCCCAAATGAGTGGGCAGAGGCTCTGAACCAAGTACTTTCCCTCCTAAACAAGGGGGCAATTCAACTTGTACCAGAAGAGGAAAAGGGACAAGGTTTCTATTCTAGACTTTTCCTGGTACCCAGAAAAGACAAATCATGGCATCCAATTCTTGACCTGTCTACTCTGAACACATGGACATTCCAAAATTCAAGATGCTGACTCTTCAATTACTTCCTATGTTAGGTAAAGATGTTTGGTTGGCAACTCTAGATTTAAAAGAGGCTTATCTGCATATCCAATCGGGGAATCTCGCAGAAGATACCTCTGCTTCAAAGCAGGTTACTTGCTTTATCAGTTCTCTGCACTGCCCTTTGGCTTATCTACTGCGCCCAGGGTATTTACAAAGTGCCTGGCTCCAGTAATTGCATTTTGCAGGCAAAGAAGTATTCAAATATATCCATACCTGGACGGTTGTCTAATTCAAGCAAAAAACAAGGCCATTCTTCTAAAACATTTGGCGTTTGTAAAAAGGGTTCTTATTTGTCTAGGGTACACCATAAACAAAAAGAAATCACAACTGGTACCCTCACAAAAAATTACATTCCTCGGTGCAAGCTTGAATACAACCGCCCAGATGGCTTTCCTTAAGCCAGAAAAGCAACTTCATTTGGTGACTTACTTCAGACAGGTGGCCACAAAAACCCTGCTGTCTGCAAGACAAATACTGCAAGCCTTGGAGTTCATGGCCTCCTACATTCTTCTAATTCCATATGCAAGACTGCATATGAGGAAACTTCAGTGGTACTTAAAAAGTTTATGGAGTCAACATTGTCACAGCCTGGAAACTGTGTTTCCTATCTTTCCTTGCCTGCAACTAGAGTTCCTATGGTGGGCAGAGGCCTGCCACCAAAACAAGGGAATGCCATTCACACCACCCACTGCCGCCCAAACCCTAACTGCAGACGCATCAGACTGTGCATGGGGGGGCTCATCTGGCAGGGAAGTGCATTCGGGGCAAATGGAGACCAAATCAAATGCACTTTCATATCAATCAGAAAGAAATTCTAGCTGTACAGACTGCACTGACAGCCTTCAAGGGCTAACTTCATCCAGGACAACTAATGGTAAAGACGGACAACACCACAGTTATGTGGTACATAAACAAGCAGGGGGGTACACATTCCTACCCCCTTTGCAGACTAGCCATGGCATTGTGGAACACGGCCTTGAGCTATCAAGTACAACTACAAGCTCAATTCCTGCCAGGAAAGCTGAATATTATGGCAGACGAACTAAGCAGAAATCTCATGGAACCACACAAATAGAAACTGGAGCCACGGATTTTTAACCTGTTGACAAACAGATGGGGGAGCCCAGACATAGATCTTTTTGCCTCACCCCAGAACTACCAGTTGGACAAATTTTGCACAAGAACTCCTCACAAAAAAGCCTGGAAATTGGATGCTCTGTCCTTCAGCTGGGAAAACCTATCACTCTATGCCTTTCCCCCTCTGCGTTTGCTCTCCAAAGTTCTACTAAAAGTCCAACAGGACAAACCAAAAATTATTTTGATTGCTCCAGACTGGCCTCACCAACACTGGTGTACCGACTCCTACGCAGTCTGTCACAAATTTCTCCATGGCATCTGCCTCAGACGTCTTCCTTACAATCTCAGCAGAAAAACCAAATTCTGCATCCTCAGCTTCAAACATTGAATCTTGCAGCTTGGCTAATCACTTAAATTCTCCCTTAGCATCCCTCAGCAAACCTGTGATGGATGTCATTTTGGAGGCGAGAAGACCTAGTACTAGAAAATCTTATGCTGACAAATGGAAAAGATTCTGTGCCTGGAATCAGTCTGAAAGGATAAGCACAGCAGTGCCCAATTTACCTCGGATTTTGCAATACTTGATGCTTCACAAGGGCCTGTCTTTTCTTCCATAAAAATCCATGCCTCAGCCATTTCAGCTCATTACAACACAGAATCTCCCCTTTTTTCATCCTCTGCTAAAGAAGTATCTCAGAGGGGCCAAAAACTTGAGGCCACCCAGGAGAGCTCCAACCCCTGCCTGGGACCTTAACTATGTATTGGAAAAAACTCACTCTCCCTCCTTTTGAACCAGCTGCTACTGCAGACTTAAAATTTCTTTCCTGGAAAACAGCCTTCCTTTTAGCATTCAGTTTGGCTAGAAAGTTTTCTGAATTACAGGCCCTTATGGCAGTGGAGCCTTTCATCATCTTTCATGCTGACAGGGGGTCACTCAGGACCAACCCATCCTTCATGCCCAAGGTGGTATCCAGTGTGGCTCTTGATCAGTCCATTCATTTGCCAACTTTCTTCCCCAATCCACAGAACAAGGGGGAGCGAATTCTGCATTCATTGGATGTACACAGACAACTTAGATTTTACTTGGACAGGACTAAATCTCAAAGAAAATCTGAACAACTGCTGGTAGCATTTGCTGCAGGGGCAAAGGGAAAGGCTATTTCAAAGCAAACCATTTCCAAATGGATAAGCCATTGTATTCATTTCTGCTATAAGCACCATGGAAAACCTATCCCCCAGGGGATCAGATCCCATTCCACCAGGGTTGCATCTACTTCTACAGCCTTTCTCAGAGATGTTCCTAACAGGGATATTCTAGAAGCTGCTACCTGGAGTTCAGTTCATACTTTAACCAAGCATGATCATTTACCAATTTTTTATAAATCAGAGCTGGCTTTGCCACTGCTGTTTTGCAGGGCCTTAAAGCCGGTCCTAATGCTGTATAAATCCATCCTCCCAGCCATAGCTTTGGGAATCTACCCAAATGTAATGACTGCAACAGTGGAACACGAACACAGTACAGTTGTGTACACTTCCCATAAATGTAGATGTTGGTGTACCCTTTTCCTCAGCTTTGGGAATCTTCCTACAGGTGATTACAGCAACCGTGAAACATGAAGAACATAGTACAGTTGTGTACACTTACCATAAATGTAGATGTTGGAATGTATTCACTGTTGCAGTCTTGGTTACCCTCCCTCCAGCCCCCCTAACTTCTTTTGGCTATACCTCCACTTTCTTTACTATGCTTAAAAGCAAAGCCTTTTTGGTGTATTTGCTTTTTTGTTGGAGGTATATCTTTGTGCTTTTTTTGTTTAATTGCTTTCCATTGGGGGGGGGGGGGGGGGCACCTGACATCTGGGGCAAGAAAAACTGATGTAATGGCGTTGGCTGCATGTTTTATACCCCTGACGACCTGACGTCATGGAAGAAGGGACAGAAACCGGCGCAGGACCAAAGACTTAGGCTGACTAAGGGCTACCTGCAAGCAGATGACCCAAATGTAATGACTGCAACAGTGAATACACTCTAACATCTACATTTATGGTAAGTGTACACAACTGTACTTTTCCCTCCCTCCATCACCCACTTAACATTTTCCTCTAGGGGGACATAAGCTTCACAAGGTAGCTTTTTAGCCAGCAGGACCACTTATCTCTCTGATGGGTTAGGGCAACAAAAACTGATGTAATGACATTGGCTGCCTTGCTTTATAGAATTGACTAACGTCAGACTACAGGCGACTGCAGCTGTCCCACAAAAACATTGACTCTGGTATTCGGGCTGACCGAGGGCTACCACAGCAGGGATAACCCACAGGTGATGACTGCAACAGTGAATACACTCTAACATCTACATTTATGGTAAGTGTGCACAACTGTAATTTTCTGGAAGCATTCTGAATGGCCCATCTACCTCTTGGGTGTCGTCCCTCTACCGCTGACCCCTTGATCAATCTTGCCAGTAGGGTGTAGAAGGAACGCAATGCAGTGGAGCTGGTACCCAAGAGAGCGAACAAGTTTGAGTCCCCCTTCTGACAAATCTTTTTGGTTCAAAGCAGTTCCGCTGGATGCGAGATATATATATTCACACACACACACACACACACACACACACACACACACACACACACACACACACACACACACACATATGTTTGTGTGAATAAATATATGTGTGTGAAAATATATGTAGAGATATATATATATATATATGTGTGTGTGTGTGTGTGTGTGTGAATAAATATATATATATATATATATATATATATATATATATATGCGTGTGTGTAAATATATATATATATATATATATTTGTGTGTGAGAATATGTATATATATATATATATATATATGTGTGTGTATATATATATATATATATATATATGTCTATGTGTGTATGTGTGTGTGAATATATATATATATATATATGTGTGTGTGTGTGTGAAAATATATGTGTGAATATATATGAATATATATATATATATATATATATATACATACAATCACACACACACATATATAATGTGTGTGTGTGTATATATATATATATATATATATATATATACATTCATATATATTCACACACACACACACATATATATTCACACACACACACACATATATATATATTCACACACACACATATATATATATATATATATATATATATATATATATATATTCACACACATACACATATATATTCATATATATATGTGTGTGTGAATATATATATATATATATATATATATATATATATATGTGTGAATATATATATATATATATATATATATATATATATATATATATGTGTGAATATATATATATATATATATATATATATATATATATATATATGTGTGTGTGTGAATATATATATATATATATATATATATATATATATATATATATATGTGTGTGTGTGTGTGTGAATAGATATGTATATATATATATATATATGTGTGTGAATATATATATATATATATATATATATATATGTGTGTGTGTGAATATATATATATATATATATATATATATATATATATATATATGTGTGTGTGTGAATATATATATATATATATATATATATATATATGTGTGTGTGAATATGTGTGTGTATATATATATATATATATATATACACGACAGCTCGGATGATATTCCAAACGGGCAGAGGTCTGTTGTGGTTCTTAATTCTGGTCCGGCGGGTTCGTGTATCAATGAGGGAATTTTTAACAATATTAATGGATCGCTCAACCCCACGGAGGATTTGGTACTCATTTCGGGTGCCAAACCTAAGCGGGCACCACCCAAGAGGACATATTCAGTTAAAGACGGGTTTCAGGCTGGAATTTTGGACTCTGTGGAAGGTACAGTGAAATCAGCTGTACATAATAACTGTGAAGCAGGTAGCTTCAACACAAAAGCCAACTTGGACAGATTTTTAAAGTTACCATTTGAATTTAGTTGTGGTTCTAAAACTATGTATGATCACCAAAGAAACAATTTTGAAAACAAAGGTAATCCGTCTTTAAAAAGTATGATTTTTGAGTTTGGTAACAAACTCAATAAAATCAAAAGTATACAGATAGACAATATGTATTTACGCAAATGTTTGGAATGTAATATCATTCCCATGGGTCTCCGTTTTTTTAAACAACCCATTGGGATTGATATGAACACTGAAAATACCAAGAAATGTGAAGAAATGTTTAACAATTTTGGTAAACAGTTTATTGAGTTTATATTGTCATGTAATGATCATAAACTTAGTAGTTTATTGGAAGAGGTAGATAAGGTTAATTATACTATTACACATGATTTATTATTTTCACAGTGGGAAAAGCTGTATGAAAAACAGTATGCATACGCTGAGAGTAATGGCAGAAAAAGTTTTGATAGGAAGTGCAAAAAGTTTTCTAGGGATTTAAAGCAATTTGAGAATGGTACTATGTACAAATGGAACAGGAACACCACAGTTCCCAATGGTGCATTTCAAAAAGGCACCAGTAATACTGCCAATTATGTAGATTCTCCTAGCGGCAAAGGTGTGGATGATTTTTTATACCAGGAGACCGGGAGGGGGCACAAATGGCAAGAAGTAGGGAAGAAACAGAGTTTCAACAAATGGGGGTACCATTACAGGGATCAATAAATTCCAGTGTTGTTGGTAATAAAGAAATACTGGTGAACAGCACCAACAACATTATAAATATTGAAGGGGACATTAAGGTATATAACTATACCTCTTTCCCAGTTAAAAAGGAACAATTTT